>NC_074682.1:53724139-53776147 GCF_029448725.1 Salvelinus fontinalis
ATTTGTATAGTCATGACTTTGATAAGAGGAAATTATTGAATTGTTCGTTTCGGGGTTTGGTTTTCTGGCTTGTAACGTGATTGTCAGTGTTTCGGGGTGCAGTGTACTGGTAATGGTATGGTAATGGTATGGTAATGTACTGGTAATGGTATGGTAATGTACTGGTAATGCTATGGAAATGGTATGGTAATGTACTGGTAAGGGTATGGTAATGTACTGGCAATGCTATGGAAATGGTATGGTAATGTACAGGTAATGCTATGGTAATGTACTGGTAATGCTATGGAAATTGTATGGTAATGTACTTGTAAGGGTATGGTAATGTACTGGTAAAGGCATGCTAATGTACTGGAATGGTATGGTAATGTACTTGACAGTGTATGGTAATGTACGGTAATGGTATGGTAATGGTATGGCAAGAGATGGTAATGTACTGCAAATGGTATGGTAATGTACGGTAATGGTATGGTAATGGTATGGCAAGAGATGGTAATGTACTGCAAATGGTATGGTAATGTACTGGACATGGTATGGTAATAGAATGGTACTGGTATGCTAATGCACCAGTAATGGTATGGTAATGTACTGTTAATGGTATGGCAATGTACTGGTAATGGTATGGTAATGTACTGGAAATGGTATGGTAATGTACTAGTAATAGTATGGTAATGATTTGTATGGTAATGGTATGGTAATGTACTGGAAATGGTACGGCAATGTACTGGTAATGGTATGGTAATGGTATGGTAAAATACTGGAAATGGTATGGTAATGTACTGGTAATGGTATGGTAATGGTATGGTAAAGTACTGGAAATGGTATGGTAATGTACCGGACATGGTATGGTAATTTACTGGTAATGGTATGGTAATGGTACTGGTAATGTACTGGACATGGTATGGTAATGGTATGGTAATGTACTGGACATGGTATGGTAATGGTATGGTAATGTACTGGACATGGTATGGTAATGGTACTGGTATGAGTACAGGTCATTATGCTAGCATGATACGGTATTTGTTTTGTTAATTGTCTCTGACTGTGGTTCTCCACTGTGATTCATTTCAGAGGATATCTTCATTCTGGAGACCAAAGACTCCCAGAACCCTGTCATCTACGGCGTTTTCTCAACTTCCAGGTGAGTTTGGGATTTAAACATTTAACAACAACATATTATTGTACCATTCATATGATTCATTTTAAGACAATAACTGATAATGATTTAATGACTGATGTTATTTTAAAGTGGAACTGACCGTGTTTTAACTACTTTGCAGATATGACACAAACAGACAATCATAATCTCAGTAGAAAATATCAAATTCCTTGTTTCTGCGACAAAACCAGCTTCGTACGAGGTTTTAAAAATGGGTTCTATTTGACTCAGAGTTCCATGACGTACACTAAGACACTGTTGGTTGTATTTGACTCAGAGTTCCATGACGTACACTAAGACACTGTTGGTTGTATTTGACTCAGAGTTCCATGACGTACTCTAAGACACTGTTGGCAGAATAGAGGGATGCAGTTCAATGTATGATTTTTTATTTATTTTTTATTTCCGGGCTCAATCAGAAGAGGACTGGCCACCACTCATAGCCTGGTTCCTCTCTAGGTTTCTTCCTAGGTTTTGGCCTTTCTAGTGAGTTTTTCCTAGCCACCGTGCTTCTACACCTGCATTGCTTACTGTTTGGGGTTTTAGGCTGGGTTTCTGTACAGCACTTCGAGATATTAGCTGATGTACGAAGGGCTATATAAAATAAACTTGATTTGATATGTTAAACTGCTATGTACTATGTACATACGTGTACATTTTAAAATAACCATATTTGGCCAGTTTTGGTCGCAGGTGCATGTTTCTGTGTTTGTTGTGAAAAACGAATAGGCTGTCTGGCCTGCAAATTCATTGTTGTTTTTTTCCCCCTTCAATACGGCCTCGTGTGCTGATTGTGTTTGACACCCCTGGGATGTCATGTCATTGGATAAGTGGAGGAGTGACTGAATATTTCCCCTCATATCGTTTATCAGGGGCTACACAGCTAGAGATGTCGGTGTCATTTGGTGAGCTAGCAAGAAATGTGAAACGCTTTGCTAGCTATGCTAAACAACTGGTATCCACAGTTAGCCTATCTCTTAGTTGTCAATGAAATTATAAGGCGAGACCAAGAGGCAGATGGTTAGAGTCCAAGATGTTTATTAACAATCCAAAAGGGAAGGGCAAGAGAATGGTCGTGGACATGCAGAAGGTCAAAACCAGTTCAGAGTCCAGGAGGTACAGAGTGGCAGGCAGGCTTTAGGTCAGGGCAGGCAGAATGGTCAGGCAGGCTTTAGGTCAGGGCAGGCAGAATGGTCAGGCAGGCGGGTACAGAGTCCAGAAAACAGGCAAGAGTCAAAACCGGGAGGACTAGAAAAAGAGAATAGAAGCAGGAGTACGGGGAAAACACGCTGTTTGACTTGGAAACATACAAGACAAACTGGCACAGAGAGACAGGAAACACAGGGATATACACACTGGTCCAGAGAGACAGGAAACACAGGGATAAATACACTGGAAAATAAGTGACACCTGGAGGGGGTGGAGACAAGCACAAGGACAGGTGAAACAGATCAGGGTGTGACAGAAATGTATTTGGCAGGCAGGCAGGCAGGCAGGCAAGTTCCCATTCCGTTATCAAAACATGGGTTGGGACAAGCATGCTTGGGCAGGCAAGCTGCAGAAGGACGAGCAGGCTTCTATTCCCCATCGTTTATCAGTGCAATTTTGACGGCCAACTAGCAGAAAAAGTTTGAGAGGGTTTATCTAATGTTCCCTCGTTAGATTTGAGCTCATCTCGCTCTGGCTAACACTAGTTGTTCATCTTGTTGTTGTTGATGCGCATAACTGAGGAAGAGAGAGCCTACCTTTTCATGATTGTTTGATCAATAGGACTGTAAAGTTCCCAAATGTAAGAGGACTCCTGTGCTGTTTTACATATTTTCAGAAATCCATTTATTTTTGTGTATTTTGGTAAATGAGTTCTAATGATCTAAAGTCGTGCTGTTGTTTACTTCCTGTAAACACACGGTCTAGTTGAAATTGAACGATGGCAGGCCCGTGTTGCATATAGGCTTACTGTAGTTCTGATTGGCTATGGCTCAACGGTCTGCATTCGACCCCGGCCCTGGACAAGACAGATGTTTTTACTAGGTTTTATTTCTTGCGGTGTATATTAATTGGGAAAATGACAAACTGTGTTGCTATAGAAATGTAACAAATGCCTTACTGTACATATATCCCAGACATTACATTAATTCACGAAATGACCATATCTAAGTGCTCGCTTGTCAGAAAATGTAAAAAATATTATTTTTCTTCCTGTGTGTGTATATGAACAGATTTAAAACATATTTAATGTGGCTTAAACGCTGTCAGTCGCCCTTTTAAGAACTAGAGCAAGTCCACTTTCACTATATTGAAGACCTTTCATCTGTGAACAAATGAAAATGTATGATTCTCAGTGAGAAACTCCCTAAAAGACAACAGACCAAAACACGTTAAAAGGATGTTCTCTAGTTCCTTAACAAAACAACCAGCCAATCAGCCTGACACGTGCACTCTTCCATCCCCTGACACGTGCACGCTCCCGTCCCAGCGCTGCAGTGACCCCAGGGGTTATTGAGGGGTCAGGGGTGGGGAGGCCCGGCTGGTTGTGTTATTGTAACCCACCCGGATACATGTTAACACTCTCTTACCCTCTCCACCTTCCTCTCCCCTCCTCTCCCTGCTCTCTCTCTCTTTCTTTCCTTTTTCTATCTCCCCTCTCCCCCTCTCTCTCTCTCTGTCTCTGTCTCTTTCCTTTCCTATCTCCCCTCCTCTCCTTTCCTCTCCTTTCCTCAGCATTGTACCCTTCTCCTCTCTCTCTTCTCTCCTCTCCTCTTCTCAGCATTGTAACCTCCCTCTTTGTCTCTTCTCTCCCCTAGTTCTGTTTTCAGAGGGTCAGCAGTGTGTGTCTACTCCATGGCCTCTATCAGGGCAGCCTTCAACGGTCCGTTCGCCCATAAGGAAGGGCCCGACTACCGCTGGGTGGAGTACAAGGGGAGGATCCCATATCCACGACCTGGCACTGTGAGTTTCTCAGCAGGGATGGATGTGACGTACAGACGGATGGACAGACAGTCAGACAGAAAGATAGGGAAGCAAGCAGAAAGAGAGACAGGCAGGCACACAGATTGACAAATCATTAAAAAAACAAAAACATTAGCTGTGCATGATTGAGCTAGCCTTTTACAACGGAACCAATAGAAAAGTCCCAAAAGTGTAAATCCCGCTCTCCTGGCACTCCAGGCGAGCTTAAGGAAACTCTCAAAATATTTGAAAGGATTCATAAAGTATTTGAATCCCGATCTGGTGGCAGACAGGCATACAAGCAGGCGGACAGACAAGCGGACAGACAGGCGGACAGACAGGCAACACGTGTGTTGATTAAAACAAGTTGATAAAGCTGTTGGAATCTAACCAATGGCTGGTTGATTTAAACACGCTGATAAAGCTGTTGGAAGCTGACCGCTGGCTGTTTGTTTTAACACCTCGGCTATGCATTCCCCTGGGAAGTGGTAACCTGTCAGCCAGAGGCTTCAGGGGAATGTTTAATGTGTTTTAGTGCTCTGTCGGAAGTGGCTTGATCTCACTGTTATTCTAGTCCCCCTGTTAGGGAACACTACAGGCAGTGGAGCGGCTCCTTGGATGTGCTTGATTACCACACACACACACACCACACACACACCACACACCACACCACACCACACACACGGTTCCTTGAAAGTGGTTGATCACTAGGGTCAGGGACGTCAGTGTTTTGGTTACATGATTAAAATTCAAGTGAAACAGCTTCACATCACCCGCCAGTGTAATTTGAACCCCTGAGTCACTGAACAGCACGCACAGAGAGAGTAATGGCAGCCACATTTCAAAGGAAATAATAGGAGCTTAAATGAGGGGTCTGTTGCCAGTTTAAACACCACATACTTCAACATGATGCTCATGCTTGTCATATCAGTGATTTTGTTTTGCCAGGGTGGTAGGAGGAAATAACATCCACTCTGACAACTGAAGATTAAATGACCTTCCTTAGATTATATAAGTAGCTGTGCTTTGCTTGAGTGTTACAGTCTATTTTGTGATCAAAGTTGATTTGAATAATAAAAGATGAAACAAAACCAGTCATCCAACTAGAACAACAATACAAACTATAACTCTGTGATCTGTCATCACTGTGGTCACCGTGACCTCAAGTAATACTCCTTTAATAATCCTTTAATAATCCTTTAATACTCCTTTAATACTCCTTTAATAATCCTTTAATAATCCTTTAATAATCCTTGAATAATCCTTGAATTCTCCTTTAATACTCCTTGAATAATCCTTGAATTCTCCTTTAATACTCCTTGAATACTCCTTGAATTCTCCTTGAATTCTCCTTTAATACTCCTTGAATAATCCTTTAATAATCCTTTAATACTCATTGAATAATCCTTGAATTCTCCTTTAATACTCCTTTAATACTCCTTGAATAATCCTTTAATAATCCTTTAATACTCATTGAATAATCCTTGAATTCTCCTTTAATACTCATTGAATAATCCTTTAATAATACTCCTTGAATAATCCTTCCTTATTTTCTTTATTTTTGTTATTTTTATTTCACCTTTATTTAACCAGGTAGGCTTGTTGAGAACAAGTTCTCATTTACAACTGCGACCTGGCCAAGATAAAGCAAAGAATTTCGACACAAACACCAACACAGAGTTACACATAAACAAACATACAGTCAATAATACAGTAGAAAAAGGGGGAATAAAGTATATATACAGTGTGTGCAAATGAGGTAAGATAAGGGAGGTAAGGCAATAAATAGGCCATGGTGGCAAAGTAATTACAATATAGCAATTAAACACTGGAGTGATATATGTGCAGAAGATGAATGTGCAAGTAGAGATACTGGGGTGCAAAGGAGCAAAATAAACAAATAAATGCCGGATGGGGTAGTTGGATGGGCTATGTACAGGTGCAATGATCTGTGAGCTGCTCTGATAGCTGGTGCTTGAAGTTGGTGAGGGAGAGTCTCCAGCTTCAGCAATTTTTGCAGTTCGTTCCATTGGCAGCAGAGAACTGGAAGGAAAGGCAGCCAAAGGTGGAATTGGATTTGGGGGTGACCAGTGAAATATACCTGCTGGAGCGCGTGCTGCAGGTGGGTGCTGCTATGTGACCAGTGAACTAAGATAAGGCGGGGCTTTACCTAGCAGAGACTTGGCAGTAGACTCTGCAGTAGATTGCCACTCCGCCACCTTTGGCAGTTCTATCATGTCGGAAAATGTTATAGTTAGGGATGGAAATTTCAGGGTTTTTGGTGGTCTTCCTAAGCCAGGATTCAGACATGGCTAGGACATCTGGGTTGGCATAGTGTGCTAAGGCAGTGAATAAAACAAACTTAGGGAGGAGGCTTCTAATGTTAACACGCATGAAACCAAGACTTTTACGGTTACAGAAGTCAACAAATGAGAGCGCCTGGGGAATGGGAGTGGAGCTAGGCACTGCAGGACCTGGATTAACCTCCACATCACCAGAGGAACAGAGGAGGAGTAGGATAAGGGTACGGCTAAAGGCTATAAGAACTGGCCGTCTAGTACGTTCGGAACAGAGAGTAAAAGGAGCAGGTTTCTGGGCGTGATAGAATAGATTAAAGGCATAATGTACAGACAAAGGTATGGTAGGATGTGAATACAGTGGAGGTAAACCTAGGCATTGAGTGACGATGAGAGAGATGTTGTCTCTAGAAACATGATTTAAACCAGGTGATGTCACCACATGTGTGGGAGGTGGAACTGAAGGGTTAGCTAAGGCATATTGAACAGGGCTAGAGGCTCTACAGTGAAATAAGACAATAATCACTAACCAGAAAAGCAATAGATAAGGCGTATTGACATTAGGGATAGGCATGTGTAGCCGGGTGATCATAGGGGTCCAGTGAGTAGTTTAGCTGGCTGGAGACACGGCGATTCAGACAGCTAGCGGGCCAGGGATAGCAAGCTAGCAGAAGGGCCTGAGAGGTACGTTGCGACGGAAGAAGTCTGTTGTAGCCTCCTCGTGCAGAGCCCCCTCGTGCGGTTCCGTCGGCAGACCAGCCGTGATGGATTAGTAGGTTTCCGTGAAGTAAAGGTGCCCAGTCCAATTGGCAAAATAGGTATAGTGGCCCAAGAAATTGACCGATGGATTTATACAGCTAACAGTCCGATATGCTCTTGACAGCTGGCGGGCCGCTGCTAGCAGGCTAGAAGTTGGGCATTCAGCCTTGAATAATCCTTGAATAATACTTGAATAATCTTTGAATAAACCTTTAATTGTCATTTTCCTTCCCCAGTGTCCCAGTGAAACGTATGACCCCCTCCACAAGTCTACTCGTGACTTCCCTGATGATGTAGTGAGCTTCATGAGGGGTCACCAGCTGATGTGGGAACCCATCCTTCCAATCACCCGCCGGCCCGTCTTCACCCGCGTCAATGTGCCCTACACTCTACGAAGGGTGGTAGTGGATAGGGTGGATGCTGAGGATGGGCAGTATGACGTCCTACACCTGGGCACAGGTAAGAGAATGTGTGAACATGCTACACCCTACGAAGGGTACAGGGAGAAGGTGGGGCTGGGGTGTAGTGTAGTAGTGAACAGTGTTCCCTACACCCTACGAAGGGTGGTAGTGGATAGGGTGGATACTGAGGATGGATAGTATAATATAATACACCTGGGCACATGTCAAGTAAGAGAGGAGGCTGCCATAGTGAACACGGACCAGATACCAGCAGAAGGCTGTCATAGTGAACACGAAACAGATACCAGCAGAAGGCTGTCATAGTGAACACGAAACAGATACCAGCAGAAGGCTGTCATAGTGAACACGAAACAGATACCAGCAGAAGGCTGCCATAGTGAACACGGACCAGATACCATCAGAAGGCTGCCATAGTGAACACGGACCAGATACCATCAGAAGGCTGCCATAGTGAACACGAAACAGATACCAACAGGAGAGAGGGGACTGATACCAACAGTAGAGAGGGGACTGATACCAACAGGAGAGAGGGGACTGATACCAACAGTAGAGAGGGGACTGATACCAACAGGAGAGAGGGGACTGATACCAACAGTAGAGAGGGGGCTGATACCAACAGTAGAGAGGGGACTGATACCAACAGTAGAGAGGGGACTGATACCAACAGTAGAGAGGGGACTGATACCAACAGGAGAGAGGGGACTGATACCAACAGTAGAGAGGGGACTGATACCAACAGGAGAGAGGGGACTGATACCAACAGTAGAGAGGGGACTGATACCAACAGTAGAGAGGGGACTGATACCAACAGTAGAGAGGGGACTGATACCAACAGGAGAGAGGGGACTGATACCAACAGGAGAGAGGGGACTGATACCAACAGTAGAGAGGGGACTGATACCAACAGTAGAGAGGGGACTGATACCAACAGTAGAGAGGGGACTGATACCAACAGTAGAGAGTGGACCGATACCAACAGTAGAGAGGGGATTGATACCAACAGTAGAGAGGGAACTGATACCAACAGTAGAGAGGGGACTGATACCAACAGTAGAGAGGGGACTGAGACTAATCTCTCAGTCTATTTACTCTCAGTGAGATGATAATGGTTTTGGGAAGGTCTACTTTATGCTGGCTGGTCACCATCGGTTACAAGCAACCAAAACCAAACCAAAACAACACGACTTGACTACACACACAACAAGATTGTAAAGAGAGTTTGCTCACTCTCTAGGCTACATGGTGTAGCAGTTCCTTGGTAACCCTGTAGTACCCTGGAGAAACAGGGTAATTAAACAGACCCTATGTGAGTTAGAAATCTAAATGAGGATTTAATAGTGGCACCCCGAGTTGCACTAGCAACTGTTACACCCTGACACTACCGGGTTCCTTCACCCAGTCCCTGTCACCTCTAGGAGCTGTTCGTTTTGTCCTCAGCACACCGTGTGGAGAACTGTGTGTGGAGAGCTGTGTGTGGAGAGCTGTGTGTGGAGAGCTGTGTGTGGAGAGCTGTGTGTGGAGAGCTGTGTGTGGAGAGCTGTGTGTGGAGAGCTGTGTGTGGAGAGCTGTGTGTGGAGAGCTGTGTGTGGAGAGCTGTGTGTGGAGAGCTGTGTGTGGAGAGCTGTGTGTGGAGAGCTGTGTGTGGAGAGCTGTGTGTGGAGAGCTGTGTGTGGAGAGCTGTGTGAATTAATGAATAAAATGAATTAAATTGTATTTTCGTGTCAAATCGTCAGATGGCAACCCATCTCATTTGTCTTAACTCTATTTCTTGAACTGCGTTGTTGGTTAAGGGCTTGTTGGTATGAAATTCACTGTAAGGTCTACACCTGTTTTATTCGGCACATGTGACAAATGCAATTTAATTTGATCCCTTATGGGATTTATTGATACAAAAACAAACATTACAATAATTCACTGTGGTAATTCAGTGATCATTCTTCTTCTGGTGTTCTCTGCATTGCTCATCCCGTAAAGAGTGAAATCAATACATAATAGTAAATAAGGTTATCCAAACAATTATTACATTCCTAGAGCAGTACAATAATACACATACAGTAGCAGTCAAAAGTTTTAGGACACCTACTCATTCAAGGGTTTTTCTTTATTTTTACTATTTTCTACATTGTAGAATAACAGTGAAGACATGAAAACTATGAAATAACACATATGGAATCATGTAGTAACCAAAAAAGTGTTAAACAAATCTAAATATATTTTATATTTGAAATTATTCAAATAGCCACCCTTTGCCTTGATGACAGCTTTGCACATTCTTGGCATTCTCTCAACCAGCTTCATGAGGTAGTCACCTGGAATGCATTTCAATTAAGAAGGTGTGCTTTCTTAAAAGTTAATTTGGGGAATTTCTTTCCTTCTTAATACGTTTGAGCCAATCAGTTGTGTTGTGACAAGGTAGGGGGGTAAACAGAAGATAGTCCTATTTGGTAAATGACCAAGTCCATATTATGGCAAGAAAAGCTCAAATAAGCAAAGAGAAACGACAGTCCATCATTACTTTAAGACATGAAGGTCAGTCAATACGGAAAATTTCAAGAACTTTGAAAGTTTCTTCAGTCACAAAAACCATCAAGCGTTATGATAAAACTGGCTCTCATGATGACCGCCACAGGAAAGGAAGACACAGAGTTACCTCTGCTGCAGAGGACAAGTTCATTAGAGTTACCAGCCTCCGAGATTGCTGTCCAAATAAATGCTTCACAGAGTTCAAGTAACAGACACATCTCAACATCAACTGTTCAGAGGAGACTGTCTGAATCAGGCCTTCATGTCAAATTGCTGCAAAGAAACCACTACTAAAGTACACCAATAAGAAGAGACTTGCTTGGGCCAAGAAACATGAGCAATGGACATTAGACCAGTGGAAATTTGTCCTTTGGTCTGATGAGTCCAAATTTGAGATTTTTGCTTCCAACCTCTGTATCTTTGCCACGGTAAAACATGGAGGCGGTGGTGTGATGGTGTGGGGGTGCTTTGCTGGTGACACTGTCTGTGATTTATTTAGAATTCAAGGCACACTTAACCAGCATGGCTACCACAGTATTCTGCAGCGATACGCCATCCCATCTGGTTTGCGCTTAGTGGGACGATCATTTGTTTTTCAACAGGACAATGACCCAACACACCTCCAGGCTGTGTAAGGGCAATTTGATCAAGAAGGAGAGTGATGGAGTGCTGTATCAGATGACTTGGCCTCCACAATCACCCAACCTCAACCCAATTGAGATGGCTGGGGATGAGTCGGACAACAGAGTGAAGGAAAAGCAGCCAACAAGTGCTCAGCATATGTGGGAACTCCTTCAAGACTGTTGGAAAAGCATTTCAGGTGAAGCTGGTTGAGAGAATGCCTAGAGTGTGCAAAGCTGTCATCGAGGCAAAGGGTGGCTATTGGAAGAATCCGAAATATAAAATATATTTGGATTTGTTTAACACTTTTTTGTTTACTACATGATTCCATATGTGTTATTTCATAGTTTTGATGTCTTCACTTATTATAGAAAATAGTACAAATATAGAAAAACCCTTGAATGAGTAGGTGTGTTCAACATTTTTGACAGGTACTGTACATATATACATACATAACATATACAATTAATATGTGTGTAGAGTGTATGTGTGTGTGTGTGTGCAGAGTGTGTGTGCAGAGTGTGTAGAGTGTGTGTGTGTGTGTGTGTGTGTGTGTGTGTGTGTGTGTGTGTGTGTGTGTGTGTGTGTGTGTGTGCAGAGTGTGTGTGTGTGTGTGTGTAGAGTGTGTTTACAGAATGTGTTTGCAGAGTGTGTGTGTAGAGAGTGTGTGTAGATTGTGTTTGCAGAGGGGTGTCTCTCTTAAAATGATTCACTTAGAATAGGGTAAAGTTCAAGACACACACACACACACACACACACACACACACACACACACACACACACACACACACACACACACACACACACACACACACACACACACACACACACACACACAGAGGCCTGGCAGTGTTGGTTCTTCATGATAATGTCAGGATGGTCCCAGGGCGGGGAGTCATTATCTTGGGGAAAGGGTTACCGTGGGAACTTTCCTGTGGCTCAACAACTAATCTATGTCTGAGACTGATGAACCAGGCCATGCTAGGCTCCAACGGCCCAGCTTACCTTAGTGTGATCACTGTTCCATAGCCCAGCACTCTGCCAGTCAAACCTCTCTGCCTGACCCCTGGTGGAACTCAGAGTCCAGACTCTACTGTAGGTATGCTTCATCACATCAACAGGCTTCAGGTTTGAGGATTTTCCATTGACATTCTCATCACTTGAATTAAGGCATGGTGAATCGTGTCCGTATTAAGAGTGTGGCTAATCAAGACAAGCCCATTGTTGGTGAGATGAATGGAATCGCGTGATTTAGTAGCATTAGCACCTAGACACGGAGTGATTCATCAAGCTGAGGTAGATAGCTGAGCTCTCTCTGTCTGAAGGCTCTCCTCTCAGCGGGACCCTTGCAATGACCTCTGGTCACCCCTTGAGGTTAACTATTAAAAAGTCAGAAATCACACACTACCCTGTTATCCTTGTTAATGAGTTTAGTTTGGGCCGACACACACAATTTAACTTAACAAACATGTACACACACACACACACACACACACACACTCGCACGCACACAAACAAACATGTACACACACTAGACAATGCTACTATGTAACAATCACACCACAGCATCAATGCATGAAGCACACAGTCAGGAGGAGTGGTTAGTCAGGCAGGGTGGTTCGTCAGGTAGGGTGGTTGTTCAGGCAGGGTGGTTGTTCAGGCAGGGTGGTTCGTCAGGCAGGGTGGTTGTTCAGGCAGGGTGGTTGTTCAGGCAGGGTGGTTCGTCAGGCAGGGTGGTTCGTCAGGCAGGGTGGTTAGTCAGGCAGGGTGGTTGTTCAGGCAGGGTGGTTAGTCAGGCAGGGTGGTTGTTCAGGCAGGGTGGTTCGTCAGGCAGGGTGGTTATTCAGGCAGGGTGGTTCGTCATGCTGGGTGGTTAGTCAGGCAGGGTGGTTAGTCAGGCAGGGTGGTTGTTCAGGCAGGGTGGTTAGTCAGGCAGGGTGGTTGTTCAGGCAGGGTGGTTTGTCAGGCAGGGTGGTTATTCAGGCAGGGTGGTTAGTCAGGCAGGGTGGTTAGTCAGGCAGGGTGGTTAGTCAGGCAGGGTGGTTAGTCAGGCAGGGTGGTTGTTCAGGCAGGGTGGTTAGTCAGGCAGGGTGGTTGTTCAGGCAGGGTGGTTAGTCAGGCAGGGTGGTTAGTCAGGCAGGGTGGTTAGTCAGTCAGGGTGGTTAGTCAAGCAGGGTGGTTAGTCAGGCAGGGTGGTTAGTCAGGCAGGGTGGTTAGTTAGGCAGGGTGGTTAGTCAGGCAGGGTGGTTAGTCAGGCAGGGTGGTTAGTCAGGCAGGGTGGTTAGTCAGGCAGGATGGTTAGTCAGGCAGGGTGGTTAGTCAGGCAGGGTGGTTAGTCAGGCAGGGTGGTTAGTCAGGCAGGGTGGTTCGTCAGGCAGGGTGGTTGTTCAGGCTGGGTGGTTGTTCAGGCAGGGTGATTAGTCAGGCAGGGTGGTTATTCAGGCAGGGTGGTTCGTCAGACAGGGTGGTTCGTCAGGCAGGGTGGTTAGTCAGGCAGGGTGGTTGTTCAGGCTGGGTGGTTGTTCAGGCAGGGTGATTAGTCAGGCAGGGTGGTGGTTCATGCAGGGTGGTCGTTCATGCAGGGTGGTGGTTCAGGCAGAGTGGTTATACAGGCAGGGTGGTGGTTCATGCAGGGTGGTTGGTTCATGCAGGGTGGTGGTTCAGGCAGAGTGGTTATTCAGGCTGGGTGGTTAGTCAGGCAGGGAGGTTAGTCAGGCAGGGTGGTTAGTTCATCAGGCAGGGTGGTTAGTTCATCAGGCAGGGTGGTTAGTTCATCAGGCAGGGTGGTCAGACAGGGTGGTTAGTCAGTCATTGTGGTTAGTCAGTCAGGGTGGTTAGTCAGGCAGGGTGGTTAGTCAGGCAGGTTGGTCAAACAGGGTGGTTGCTATAACATAGGAACTTTTAACCACTGTTTTCATTTGAAGGTAACTTGTTGTATAAGATATCAAGTGTAATTGGTTGTTGTTACCTGTGTAGGAAAATCATATACACACCTGTCGCTCAGTTACTTCCTGCTTTTCTCCCTCCTCTTCAGATGATGGCAAGGTGCTGAAAGTGGTGTCTGTCCCCAAAGACAACTGGGAGACTGAGGAGATCATTCTGGAGGAGCTGACCGTCTTTCAGGTGAGATGCCTGCTAGGGTTTGACCATTACATCTTCTCTGATGTGTTCTATTACCAACCAGGGTCGGGGTCAATTCATTCCACCTCTCAATTCAGGAAGGACACTGAAATTCCAATCTTCAAGCCTTTTCAATAAAGAAAATGTAGATCTTGATTTTGGTTAATTTTCTGAATTGACTTGAATTGAATTGAAATGGAATTGACCCCAACCCTTTTACCAACTCAGACGATTAAACTGCTAAAGTTTCAACTTGAGGAGGAATAGGAAGTACATCTGAATTAGGCCCAGTCCAGAAACACTTACTGTACCTCACAGGAAGTACATCTGAATTAGGCCCAGTCCAGAAACACTTACTGTACCTCACAGGAACTACATCTGAATTGGGCCCAGTCCAGACACATTACTGTACCTCATAGGAAGTACATCTGAATTAGGCCCAGTCCAGAAACACTTACTGTACCTCACAGGAAGTACATCTGAATTGGGCCCAGTCCAGAAACATTACTGTACCTCACAGGAAGTACATCTGAATTAGGCCCAGTCCAGAAACACTTACTGTACCTCACAGGAAGTACATCTGAATTAGGCCCAGTCCAGAAACACTTACTGTACCACACAGGAATTACATCTGAATTAGGCCCAGTCCAGAAACACTTACTGTACCACCTCACAGGAAGTACATCTGAATTAGGCCCAGTCCAGAAACACTTACTGTACCTCACAGGAAGTACATCTGAATTAGGCCCAGTCCAGAAACACTTACTGTACCTCACAGGAAGTACATCTGAATTGGGCCCAGTCCAGAAACATTACTGTACCTCACAGGAAGTACATCTGAATTAGGCCCAGTCCAGAAACACTTACTGTACCTCACAGGAAGTACATCTGAATTAGGCCCAGTCCAGAAACACTTACTGTACCTCACAGGAAGTACATCTGAATTGGGCCCAGTCCAGAAACATTACTGTACCTCACAGGAAGTACATCTGAATTAGGCCCAGTCCAGAAACACTTACTGTACCTCACAGGAAGTACATCTGAATTAGGCCCAGTCCAGAAACACTTACTGTACCTCACAGGAAGTACATCTGAATTAGGCCCAGTCCAGAAACACTTACTGTACCTCACAGGAAGTACAT
Source organism: Salvelinus fontinalis (assembly GCF_029448725.1). Lineage (NCBI taxonomy): Eukaryota > Metazoa > Chordata > Actinopteri > Salmoniformes > Salmonidae > Salvelinus > Salvelinus fontinalis. The sequence continues at coordinate 53,739,129 of NC_074682.1, forward strand.
GTAGATCTGACAGAAATGGATAGGTAATAGTAGCTCCACCGTGTCCTCTGATAGAATATGTTGGAATTATAGACTACTAGCAATTTGATAGACTAATAGGAAATTCCACCATAGTATGCCAATCAAATTCTCTCAGATCTACAAGAGTGCCTAGGGGTAGGGACTAGGAGATAAGGCCTAGGGGCTAGGAGATACGTGATAGAGGATAAGGCCTAGGGGCTGGGAGATAAGGGATAGAGGATAAGGCCCAGGGGCTGGGAGAAAAGGCCTAAGTGCTAGGAGATAAAGCCTAGGAGCTAGGAGAATAGGCCTGGGGGCATGGAGATAAGGCCTAGGGGAAAGGAGATAAGGGCTAGGAGCTAGGAGAATATGCCTGGGGGCTTGGAGATACGACCTAGGTGCTAGGAGATAAGGGCTAGGGAATAAGACCTAGGGGCTAGGAGATAAGGCCTAGGGGAAAGGAGAATAGGCCTGGCGGCATGGAGATAAGGCCTAGGTGCTAGGAGATAAGGGCTAGGGAATAAGACCTAGCGGCTAGGAGATAAGGCCTAGGGGAAAGGAGATAAGGGCTAGGAGCTAGGAGAATAGGCCTGGGGGCATGGAGATACGGCCTAGGTGCTAGGAGATAAGGGCTAGGGAATTAGACCTAGGGGCTAGGAGATAAGGCCCCGGGGAAAGGAGATAAGGGCCAGAGGATAGGGGTTAGTTCTGTACCATCCCGTAGATTTGTTTTCTCAAGTTTCCCAGTAGCATGCCATCTTTTGACCTGTCTGCCGTGTCATCTGTTCTGACATCAGCTGTTGTTTCCATTGGGGTAATCACATACTTGACCAAAATAACTAACTAACCCCCTAAGAGGAAAAACAGATACAGACCCATTTTTCCCAGGGTTTCCCAAACTAAATAGACAGACTATCTCCTATTAGGGAAGAAGAGAACAGAGAGCGAAGTGTGGAACAACAACACCATAGGACAAGATGGCTGTGTGTATTTATTGGAGTTAAGCTGTTTAATCCTCTCTTAACAAACAAGCAGATGAATGTCAGGGCCAGTATTCACAGTCAGTGTCTCAGAGGAGGAGACTTTGATCGAGGAATCCGTTTTTTTGCCTTTCATAATGAATAAGATCCTATGGACACGGGGACCTGATCTGTGTGAATACGGGCTTGGAGCTCCGACCTAGGAAAAGACACGACTCTATCCTCTTGGATAAAAAAAAAAAAAAAAAACTATCCTCTTGGATAGGGTTGAACCACAAACATACTTATACATGACATCATTGGGTTTAACATGGGAGGTTTTGGGGGGGGGGGGGGGGGGGGGGTTGACTTCGATATGACCTGGCAGTGTCAGGCCTTGGGTAGGATGTTAACCACATAGCTCATTAGACTGGGTTGGGGTTAATACACAGAGTTTGAGAGTGGCAATGAGTCTCCCTGAGGGAAGAACAGAGGTCCATGTGTGTGTGTCAGTGTGTCAGTGTGTCAGTGTGTGTGTGTGTGTGTGTGTGTGTGTGTGTGTGTGTCAGCGTGTGTGTGTGTGTGTGTGTGTGTGTGTGTGTGTGTCAGCGTGTGTGTGCGTGTGTATGTGTGTGTGTGTGTCTGCATGCGCACGTGTGTGTGTGTGTGGCCTGCGCCTGGTAGAGAGTTAGCTAGCTAGCTAAGAGAATGTGTGTGTATGTGAGGAGACATATGATAGCAAGGTAATCGTCCTCATCCCTCTAAAGGCTATCTGAATAGGATGCAGCTCACTTGGACTGTCAAGGGTCATTGACTCACAATGGCACCATGTTTAAATGAACCACTGAGTCAGATGATGTTGGTAATGGTGTGCCTTGGTATGTGGGTTCTCTAGAGCAGCCTTTTAGTTCATTATTTCACACACACACGCACACGCACACTCACACACACACACACATGCACACACACACACTAAATATTGTCTTGTGGGATATCGACCTGTGTGTTAACCCATTGTGTTCTGATCCTGCAGACTCAGGCCCCCATCCTTAACATGGAGCTGTCTACCAAACGAGTAAGTCTGCTGTGTGTGTGTGTGTGTGTGTGTGTGTGTGTGTGTGTGTGTGTGTGTGTGTGTGTGTGTGTGTGTGTGTGTGTGTGTGTGTGTGTGTGTGTGTGTGTGTGTGTGTGTGTGTGTGTGGTGCGTGCGTGCGTGCGTGCGTGTGTGTGTGTGTGTATGGGTGGTCATCCTCAGTTAATAGAAAATGTAGCAGTAACATACCGTTCCAGTGATGATTACAAACAAATAGATGATTGATTTCAGTATAGGAGCTTTAGCTTTTAGTTTACACATAGTTTCTCTAGCAGTGGACTCTTCTCAGAGTACGTTGAGAAGAGTCTTGAAAAATCCCACAAAATCCAGATTCTATGTGTAAATGTTTTAAATACATCCAATCACATTTTAATTTTTGTCTCATGCGCAGAAAAAATGCTTACTTACAAACCCTTAACCAACAACGCAATTCAAGAAATAGGGTTTGAGTTTGAGTTTGAGTTTATTTTTACAGGGACAGTGTACATTAATCAACGTTTAAACACTTACCACGCTGGGTTAAAATACATTTACTAAATAAACTAAAGTAAAAACTATAATAATAAAAAGTAACACAATAAAATAACAAGAATGAGGCTATATACAGGGGTGGGGGTTACAGGTTAGTTAAGGTAATTTGTACATGTAGGTGTAACGGTCATCGTTGCATGAATAAGTGGACCAAAGCGCAGCGTGGTAAGTGTTCATGATTTATTAGTAAAACTGAACACTGAATAACAAAACAACAAAGAGAACGAACGAAACCGAAACAGTTCTGTCTGGTGCAGCAACACAAAAAACAGAAAACAACTACCCACAAAACACAGGTGGGGAAAAAGGCTACCTACTTATGGTTCTCAATCAGAGACAACGATAGACAGCTGCCTCTGACTGAGAACCACACCCGGCCAAACACATAGAAATAGAAAACATAGAACACAAAACATAGAATGCCCACCCCAACTGTCACACACTGACCAAACCAAAATAGAGACATAAAAAGGATCTCTAAGGTCAGGGCGTGACAGTAGGAGTAAAGTGACTAATAATGATGAGGCTATATACGGGGGGGGGGATACTGGTTAGTTAAGGTCATTTGTACATGTAGGTAGGGGTAAAGTGACTAATAATGATGAGGCTATATACAGGGGGGGGGGGGGGTACTGGTTAGTTAAGGCATTTGTACATGTAGGTAGGGGTAAAGTGACTAATAATGATGAGGCTATATACAGGGGGGTACTGGTTAGTTAAGGCATTTGTACATGTAGGTAGGGGTAAAGTGACTAATAATGATGAGGCTATATACAGGGGGGTACTGGTTAGTTAAGGCATTTGTACATGTAGGTAGGGGTAAAGTGACTAACAATAACAAAAGAGAAGCAGCATTGTGAAACAAAGGGGCGGGGTTTCAATGTAAACAGTCTGGGTAGTCATTTGATTGATTACTCAGCAGTCCAATGGCTTGGGGGTAGATACTCTTTAAAGAGGTAGGGTTTCAGATGTTTTCAGAAGAAGGACAGGGACTCTGCTGTCCTAGATGGTTCCACCATTGGGGGTGCCAGGACAGAGAAGAGCTTGGACTGGGCTGAGTGGGAGCTGCCCTCCTGTAGGGGTGGGAGGGGCCAAGAGACCGGAGATGGCAGAAGGGAGTGCTCGCATTGGGGTGTAGGGTTTGAGCATAGCCTGAAGGTAGGGGGGGCAGTTCCTCTTGCTGTTCTGTAGGTAAGCACCATAGTATTTTAGTGGATGTGAGCTTCGACTGGAAGTCAGTGGAGTGTGCGGAGGAGCAGAGTGGGAGAACTGGGAAGGTTGAACACCAGGTCAGCGTTCTGGATTAATTGCAGGGTTTGATGACACAAGCAGAGAGCCCAGCCAATAGAGAGTTGCAGTAGTCCAGACGGGAGATGACAAGTGCCTGGACTAGAACCTGTGTCTCTTCCTGTGTGAGGTAGGGTCGTACTGTACGGATGTTGTAGAGCATGAACCTGCAGGAGTGAGTCACTGCTTTGATGTTTGCAGAGAACGACAGGGTGTTGTCCTGGGTCATACCAAGGTTATTTTCAATCTGGGAGGGGGATACCGTGGAGTTTTCAACCATGATGGAGGTCTTTGAGCGGGCAGGCCTTCCCCGGGAGGAAGAACAGCTCTGTCTTGTCGAGGTTGAGCTTGAGGTGGTAGGCCAACATCTGAGCAGAAGTATTTGCCAGGAACGCAGAGATGTGTGCCGCAACCTGGGTGTTAGAAGGGGGGGGGGGGGGAGTGGAGTGTCATCCACATAGCAATGATAGGAGAGACCATGTGAGGATATGACAGAGCCGAGTGACTTGGTGTATAGAGACAAGAGGAGAGGGCCTAGATCCAAGCCCTGAGGGACACCAGTAGTGAGAGCATGTGGTGCAGACACAGATCCTCTCCACTCCACCTGGTATGAGCGACCTGCCAGGTAGGATGCAATCCAAGAGTGTGCAGAGTCTGAGACGCCCAGCCCTGAGAGGTTGGAGAAGAGGCAGACCCTGTGACGCCCCGCCCTGAGAGGGTGGAGAGGAGGCAGAGCCTGTGATGCCCCGCCCTGAGAGGGTGGAGAAGAGAAAGACCCTGTGACGCCCCGCCCTGAGAGGGTGGAGAGGAGGCAGAGCCTGTGATGCCCCGCCCTGAGAGGGTGGAGAAGAGGCAGACCCTGAGACGCCCAGCCCTGAGAGGGTGGAGAGGAGGATCTTTACAGTGACACTTTTAGCAGCACTATAACAATTCAATATAATTCAATAGGAATCAATTACATTAATTAAAAGTACATTACATTTAGTTAAATCCTCTCCCCTGTTTGCGTGTCTACAGCAACAGGTGTACGTGAGCAGTGATGAGGGGGTGGTCCAGTTACCGCTGCAGAGGTGTGAGCTGTACGGTAGAGACTGTGTTGACTGCTGTCTGGCCAGAGACCCTTACTGTGCCTGGGATGGGAACAAATGCAACCGATACTTCCCCAGCAACAAGAGGTGACTACTCTACTTAGTTTAAAAGTTTAAAAGACCAACACAGAAATATTGATCTCCACATCCATTACTTTTACTATTATAGTAGAAAACCAATTACATCAAACATACAATTAACATAACAATGACATAGAACATTTAAGAGTCTTCTATTATCTTATTACTGTGTTTGACAATAAAATACACATTTATGTTGTAACATATGTACAAGAAAGTACCATTCTATTGTAATGTGTTGTGTTGTGTTGTATTGTATTGTATCATGTTGTATTGTGTTGTATTGTATCATGATGTATTGTGTTGTATTGTATCATGTTGTATTGTATTGTATTGTATCATGTTGTATTGTATTGTATTGTATCATGTTGTATTGTATTGTATTGTATCATGTTGTATTGTGTTGTATTGTATCATGATGTATTGTGTTGTATCATGTTGTATTGTATTGTATTGTATCATGTTGTATTGTATTGTATCATGTTGTATTGTGTTGTATTGTATCATGTTGTATTGTATCATGATGTATTGTGTTGTATCATGTTGTATTGTATTGTATCATGTTGTATTGTATCATGTTGTATTGTATCATGTTGTATTGTGTTGTATCATGTTGTATTGTATTGTATCATGTTGTATTGTATCATGTTGTATTGTATTGTATCATGTTGTATTGTATTGTATCATGTTGTATTGTATCATGATGTATTGTGTTGTATTGTATCATGTTGTATTGTGTTGTATCATGTTGTATTGTATTGTATCATGTTGTATTGTATCATGTTGTATTGTATCATGTTGTATTGTATTGTATCATGTTGTATTGTATCATGTTGTATCATGTTGTATTGTATCATGTTGTATTGTATCATGTTGTGTTGTATCATGTTGTGTTGTATTGTATCATGGTGTATTGTATTGTATCATGTTGTATCATGTTGTATTGTATCATGTTGTATTGTATCATGTTGTGTTGTATCATGGTGTATTATATTGTATCATAGTGTGTTGTATTGTATCATGTTGTATTGTATCATGATGTATTGTATCAGGTTGTGTTGTATCATGTTGTATTGTATCATGTTGTATTGTATCATGTTGTATTGTATCATGTTGTATTGTATTGTATCATAGTGTGTTGTATTGTATCATGTTGTATTGTATCATGATGTATTGTATCAGGTTGTGTTGTATCATGTTGTATTGTATTGTATCATGTTGTATTGTATCATGTTGTATTGTGTTGTATTGTATCATGTTGTATTGTATCATGTTGTCTTGTATCATGTTGTATTGTGTTGTATCATGTTGTATTGTATTGTATCATGTTGTATTGTATCATATTGTATTGTGTTGTATCATGTTTTATTGTGTTGTATCATGTTGTATTGTGTTGTATCATGTTGTATTGTGTTGTATCATGTTGTATTGTGTTGTATCATGTTGTATTGTATTGTATCATGTTGTATTGTATCATATTGTATTGTGTTGTATCATGTTGTATTGTATCATGTTGTATTGTATTGTATCATGTTGTATTGTGTTGTATCATGTTGTATTGTATTGTATCATGTTGTATTGTATCATGTTGTATTGTGTTGTATCATGTTGTATTGTGTTGTATCATGTTGTATTGTATCATATTGTATTGTATTGTATCATGTTGTATTGTATCATGTTGTATTGTATTGTATCATGTTGTATTGTGTTGTATCATGTTGTATTGTATTGTATCATGTTGTATTGTATCATATTGTATTGTGTTGTATCATGTTGTATTGTATTGTATCATGTTGTATTGTATCATGTTGTATTGTATCATGTTGTATTGTATCATGTTGTATTGTATTGTATCATGTTGTATTGTATTGTATCATGTTGTATTGTATCATGATGTATTGTGTTGTATTGTATCATGTTGTATTGTATCATGTTGTATTGTGTTGTATCATGTTGTATTGTATTGTATCATGCTGTATTGTATCATGTTGTGTTGTATCATGTTGTGTTGTATTGTATCATGGTGTATTGTATTGTATCATGTTGTATCATGTTGTATTGTTTCATGGTGTATTGTATTGTATCATGTTGTATTGTATCATGTTGTATCATGTTGTATCATGTTGTATTGTATTGTATCATGTTGTATCATGTTGTATTGTATCATGTTGTATCATGATGTATTGTATTGTATCATGTTGTATCATGTTGTATCGTATTGTATCGTATTGTATCATGTTGTATTGTATCATGTTGTATTGTATCATATTGTATTGTATCATATTGTGTTGTATCATGTTGTGTTGTATTGTATCATGTTGTATCATGTTGTATCGTATTGTATCATGTTGTATTGTATCATGTTGTATTGTATCATATTGTATTGTATCATATTGTGTTGTATCATGTTGTGTTGTATTGTATCATGTTGTATCATGTTGTATCATGTTGTATTGTATCATGTTGTATTGTATCATGTTGTATTGTATCATATTGTGTTGTATCATGTTGTATTGTATTGTATCATGTTGTATCGTATTGTATCATGCTGTATTGCATTGTATCATGTTGTATCGTATTGTATCATATTGTATTGTATTGTATCATGCTGTATTGTATTGTATCATGTTGTATCGTATTGTATCATGTTGTATTGTTTTGTATCATGTTGTTTTGAATCATGTTGTATTGTATTTGATCATGTTGTATTGTATTGTATCATGTTGTATTGTATTGTATCATGTTGTATTGTATCATGTTGTATTGTATTGTATCATATTGTATTGTATCATGTTGTATTGTATCATGTTGTATTGTATTGTATTGTATCATGTTGTATTGTACTGTATCATGTTGTGTTGTATTGTATCATGTTGTATTGTATTGTATTGAATCATGTTGTATTGTATCATGTTGTATTGTATCATGTTGTATTGTGTTGTATTGTATCATGCTGTATTGTATTCTATCATGTTATATTGTATTGTATCATGTTGTATTGTATTGTATCATGTTGTATTGTATTGTATCATGTTGTATTGTATCATGTTGTATTGTATCATGTTGTATTGTGTTGTATTGTATCATGTTGTATTGTATTATATCATGTTGTATTGTATTGTATTGTATCATGTTGTATTGTATCATGTTGTATTGTGTTGTATTGTGTTGTATTGTATCATGCTGTATTGTATTGTATCATGCTGTATTGTATTGTATCATGCTGTATTGTATTGTATCATATTGTATTGTATCATGTTGTATTGTATCATGTTGTATTGTGTTGTATTGTATCATGTTGTATTGTATTGTATTCTATCATGTTGTATTGTATTGTATCATGTTGTATTGTATTGTATCATGTTGTATTGTATTGTATTGTATCATGTTGTATTGTATCATGTTGTATTGTATCATGTTGTATTGTATTATATCATGTTGTATTGTATTGTATTGTATCATGTTGTATTGTATCATGTTGTATTGTATCATGTTGTATTGTGTTGTATTGTGTTGTATTGTATCATGCTGTATTGTATTGTATCATGCTGTATTGTATTGTATCATGCTGTATTGTATTGTATCATGTTGTATTGTGTTGTATCATGCTGTATTGTATTGTATCATGTTGTATTGTATCATATTGTATCATGTTGTATTGTGTTGTATTGTATCATGATGTATTGTGTTGTATAATGTTGTAGTGTATCATGCTGTATTGTATTGTATTATGTTGTATTGTATCATGTTGTATCATGTTGTATTGTGTTGTATTATATCATGATGTATTGTGTTGTATTGTATCATGATGTATTGTGTTGTATCATGTTGTATTGTATTGTATTGTATCATATTGTATTGTGTCATGCTGTATTGTATTGTATCATGTTGTATGTATTGTATTGTATTGTATCATGTTGTATTGTATCATGTTGTATCGTGTTGTATTGTGTTGTATTGTATCATGTTGTATTGTATTGTATTGTATCATGTTGTATTGTATCATGATGTATTGTGTTGTATTGTATCATGATGTATTGTATTGTATCATGTTGTATTGTATTGTATTGTATCATGTTGTATTGTATCATGTTGTATTGTATTGTATCATGTTGTATTGTATCATGTTGTATCATGTTGTATTGTGTTGTATTGTATCATGATGTATTGTATTGTATCATGTTGTATTGTATCATGTTGTATTGTGTTGTATTGTATCATGATGTATTGTATTGTATCATATTGTATTGTATCATGTTGTATTGTATTGTATCATGTTGTATTGTATCATGTTGTATTGTATTGTATCATGTTGTATTGTATTGTATCATGTTGTATTGTATCATGTTGTCTTGTATCATGTTGTATTTTATTGTATTGTGTCATGTTGTATTTTATTGTATTGTATCATGTTGTATTGTATTGTATCATGTTGTATCGTATTGTATCATGTTGTGTTGTATCATGTTGTATTGTATTGTATCATGTTGTATTGTATTGTATCATGTTGTATCGTATTGTATCATGTTGTATTGTATTGTATCATGTTGTATCGTATTGTATCATGTTGTATTGTATCATGTTGTATTGTATCATGTTGTATTGTATCATGTTGTATTGTATCATGTTGTATTGTATCATGTTGTATTGTATCATGTTGTATTGTATCATGTTGTATTGTATCATGTTGTTTTGTATCATGTTGTATTGTATTGTATCGTATTGTATCATGTTGTATCGTATTGTATCATGTTGTGTTGTATCATGTTGTATTGTATCATGTTGTATTGTATCATGTTGTGTTGTATTGTGTTGTGTTGTATTTTTTTGTTTGTGAACCCCGGGAAGAGTTGCTGTTGCTAAATCAACAGCTAAGGGGATTCCAAACAATTAAACAAACAAACTTACTGCCACAGTCTAAATCTGTCAGAGTTATGACATGATTATGACACCCAGGCTGTCTGCTATCTTATCTCCTCAGGCGAGCTCGGCGCCAGGACGTGAAACACGGGGATCCGATGAGCCAGTGTTACGACGCAGAAGACGGTAATGTGTGTGTGTGTGTGTGTGTGTGTGTGTGTGTGTGTGTGTGTGTGTGTGTGTGTGTGTGTGTGTGTGTGTGTGTGTGTGTGTGTGTGTGTGTACGGGGCTACAATGAGCCAGTGTTGCGATATAGGAGAGGTTACAGAAATGAACACTAAATGTTTCTATGTCTGTCTATGATATGTACTGTATGTCTCTGGTTGCAGCTAGCGTCAGCCAGCCAGCCAGCCTCAGTTCACTAGGTAACTTAACTAATATTAACTTAGCTCATAATACAGTATATTGGTTCGCACTAAGTGGCAGCGGCAGTCAACCTCAGTTCACTAGGCTCCTATGACCATGTGTGATGTAACTCATCTCAGTTCACTAGGCTCCTATGACCATGTCTGATGTAACTCATCTCAGTTCACTAGGCTCCTATGACCATGTGTGATGTAACTCATCTCAGTTCACTAGGCTCCTATGACCATGTGTGATGTAACTCATCTCAGTTCACTAGGCTCCTATGACCATGTGTGATGTAACTCATCTCAGTTCACTAGGCTCCTATGACCATGTCTGATGTAACTCATCTCAGTTCACTAGGCTCCTATGACCATGTCTGATGTAACTCATCTCAGTTCACTAGGCTCCTATGACCATGTGTGATGTAACTCATCTCAGTTCACTAGGCTCCTATGACCATGTGTGATGTAACTCATCTCAGTTCACTAGGCTCCTATGACCATGTGTGATGTAACTCATCTCAGTTCACTAGGCTCCTATGACCATGTGTGATGTAACTCATCTCAGTTCACTAGGCTCCTATGACCATGTCTGATGTAACTCATCTCAGTTCACTAGGCTCCTATGACCATGTGTGATGTAACTCATCTCAGTTCACTAGGCTCCTATGACCATGTCTGATGCAACTCATCTCAGTTCACTAGGCTCCTATAACCATGTGTGATGTAACTCATCTCAGTTCACTAGGCTCCTATGACCATGTCTGATGTAACTCATCTCAGTTCACTAGGCTCCTATGACCATGTGTGATGTAACTCATCTCAGTTCACTAGGCTCCTATGACCATGTCTGATGCAACTCATCTCAGTTCACTAGGCTCCTATAACCATGTGTGATGTAACTCATCTCAGTTCACTAGGCTCCTATGACCATGTCTGATGCAACTCATCTCAGTTCACTAGGCTCCTATGACCATGTGTGATGTAACTCATCTCAGTTCACTAGGCTCCTATGACCATGTCTGATGCAACTAGGGGTGGAAGGTAGCCTAGTGGTTAGAGCGGTGGGCCAGTAACCGAAAGGTAAAAATCTGTTGTTCTGCCCCTGAACAAGGCAGTTAACCCACAGGCTGTCATTGTAAAATTAGAATGTGTTCTTAACTGACTTGCATAGCTAAATTTAAAAAAATAATTTAGTTCACTTAGCGCTTCTTCTTAGCTCATGATACTGTATATTAGTTGAGTCAGTTGCAGTTACCCCCTCCCCTTCTGAAATTCGAAATGATTTGATATCAAGTTGTATCAAGACAAATCTACACATCCTGCTCTTGGGCATTTTACATGTCAGTCATGTAGCAGACACTCTGATCTGGAGCCACTTTACGATGTCCTCTTGGAACTCACATCTTGTACAGAGACTATTATGAATGTGACTACAGTTAGAGGATCTTCATTTGATCCCCTTCTGGCAGGAGAACTAAATATTGTAGTGTATTTTAGATTTAAAAAGGCTTCTGAAGTTTGTCATTTCTACTTTGAAATGTCAAGCTTGATTTTCACTTGCACATTTTTTTTCTCAACCCCTACAAAATTATAGATTTATTATAATACACATAATAATTCACATTTCCTGTTGCTGCAAGATTATTTTTCCTTCTGTGGCGAGCTGGCTCAAATTAAGATCCTACATCTGTACTACAAAACTCTCATCATCCTGTTCTTTGCAGGTTCTGAGTCGGTGGAGGTGAAGGTGGTATACGGAGTGGAGAGTAACGCAACCTTCCTAGAGTGTGTACCCAGGTCCCAGCTAGCTACAGTCAAGTGGACAGTACAGCCACCACAGGCGCACACCAGCAGAGAGGTGAGAGACGGACATCTCTCCATGTTAGCGCTTTGTTAACTTTATGCTAACTAAGGCCTGGGATCTAACACACAAACTGACAAATCTTTATCAACTCATCATCTGTACCGAACATTAGAACAATAAAAGCACACATGTATTGATCACTCATTTTTAACTGAATCATTAACCACGTTTCCATCCACAGTTTTTATGCGAGTAAAGTCATACCATATGAAAAAAAATTCACGACAGCTGTGATGGAAACAGATAGTGTCAGTGCAAGTTTATACTCTGAGTGTACAAAACATTAGGAACACCTGCTCTTTCCATGACATAAATTGACTAGGTGAAAGCATATGATCCCTTATTGATGTCTCTTGTTATATACAATTTAATGAATGTATATGAAGGGGAGGAGACAGGTTAAAGAAGGATTTTTAGGCCTTGACACAATTGAGACATGGATTGTGTATGTGTGCCATTCAGAGGGTGAATGTGCGAATGGTCAAAATATTTAAGTGCCTTTGAACGGGGTATGGTAGTAGGTACCAGGCGCGCCGGTTTGAGTGAGTCAAGAACTGCAACACTGCTGGGTTTTTCAAGCTCAACAGTTTCCCATGTGTATCAAGAATGGTCCACCATCCAAAGGACATTCAGCCAACTTGACACAACTGTGGGAAGCATCGGAGTCAACATGGGCCAGCATCCCTGTGGAACGCTTTCGACACCTTGTAGAGTTCATGCCCACAACAAATTGAGGCTGTTCTCTGAGGGCAAAAAGGAAGGTGGAACTCAATATTAGGAAGACGTTAGGAAGGTGCCAACAGATCATTTGTTCGTATGACATGGTGGAATATTTTTCTGTCGTTAAAATGAATAATGAGAGAAATGGGGGTGGAAGTAAACTTGGAGTCAAGCGGTCCTCCCTCTACGACTCGTCAGCAAACCATGCAGTTCATTAGGCTACACATGAAATAAGTTATGATGAACTTCACAGGGTGTTTAAAAAAGTGACCTTAATGCTCCTTTACAATAAATATCAAGGGTCTTATTCTGGTGACGTGATAATCGATGCTTGTCTGACAAATACACATATCCATAATAATCTCATCATGTAGAGTAGCCTACCCGCACAGTCTACCCGCACAGCCTACCCGCACAGCCTACCCGCACAGCCTACCCGCACAGCCCACCCGCGCTGTATCTGCGAGCTGTTGGCTAGAGCACACGTGACAAGACCAAAGTAGGCACATTTGCTATTTAACGCAACAGTATTTTTGTGACCAAATTATGGGTCAGAGTTGAAAATGAGATGGAAACACATTGACCTTTTAGATTTTCATTTGTTACATGAAAACTGAAGTGGAAAATAAAAAATGTTTGTGACGTCCTTTATGTCGTAAATGCACCGATTTTTATCTGCAAGAACTCTGTTTGGTGGAAATATATCACCAATATATACACATATATAAATATATGGTGGAAATATACCACTGGTGGGAAAATGTAGATGTTTCCTTTCTGCAGATTTTAGAATATCCGCATGAAAATCTGTCGCCAATTGGCTGGAAGCTAATATTAACTAATATTCATCTAATGATTAACCTTTTCTTGTCTTGCCCTGCTGTCCTTGTCCAGCTGCTCCAGAGTGAGGATCGTATGGTCCACATGATGCGGGGTCTCCTGGTTCAGCGACTGGAGCCAGGGGACGCTGGCCTCTACAGCTGTACCACCCTGGAGCACTCCTTCTCCCAGGTCCTGGCCCGCTATAACCTCCAGGTCATACCCCAACAAAGCATGACAGCATCCCAGGCCAAGGCAGCTGATCCTAAGGCTGGGGGAGCAGGACTGAGGTGGAGTCCTGGGAGCCACACCCAGAGCCACGCCCAGCTCTTCAGGAATTATAAGGACCTGCACATGATGGGCGCAGCTAGTATGAGCGTAGACGAGTACTGTGAGCAGATGTGGCACCGGGAGAAGAAGAGGCAGCAGAAACTACGTCAGCTCAAGTGGAAACAGACCCAGGTGGACAACCGCAAGGCCAGGGTGAGACGGCACGACTCCACTGAGGACATCACAATACAATGACCTACGGATGGCGATGGACAGAGACTTTTGGTTTGCGTCTGAAATGTCACCCTAATTCCTATAGAGTGCACTGCTTTGGACCAGGGTCCATAGGCCTAAGGTAGTGCACTTTTAAAGGGGAGGGCTATAGAGGGCTATTGTAGATGTAACTCTGGAGATGAAGGGAATGTATACAGCAAGACCTCAGTGGTAGTGCTGCACATGAGCAGACCCTTTGCTTTGAACAGATATGTACGCTTAACATTATTATCAGTCAGTTAACCTTTTTGTCCATAGAAGTATCATTTTGATATAGATGTTCTGGATGTATATTCCTCCTCAATCCTGATCCTTGATCCCCTGTATTCTGTGTAGACAGAATCATGATCGTTCTTTTTGTACCCGGACCGACCCGTTAAAGTCTATTATTGCTCTCTGGACTGGTAGGTTTGTTTACTGAATAAAAAGCAGGCCGGACAGTTCTCTGTCACACATGTCGAATTTCGAGGGCAAATACACTGTCCCAGAACTACAACCACAGGTCTTCAAGAACTACAACCACAGTTGTCCCAGAACTACAACCACAGGTCTCCAAGAACTACAACCACAGTTGTCCCAGAACTACAACCACATGTCTCCAAGAACTACAACCACAGTTGTCCCAGAACTACAACCACAGGTCTCCAAGAACTACAACCACAGTTGTCCCAGAACTACAACCACAGGTCTCCAAGAACTACAACCACAGTTGTCCCAGAACTACAACCACAGTGTGGACAGTGTGATGTGGTTGGTCCCTTCCATCTTCCTCAGTGTCCCTTTCTATGTCTTCAGACACCCTCAGCAAGACATGATAACATATTTGCACTTACCATATTGTCATGACAGCATTGAAATATGCTGTATGAAGAGTATGTAATGCAATGTACAGCATATACATTGAAAATGTATATTGTAGGGTCACTCACCTGCGTTGTGGACTTTATCTACCTTGACTTAGTTTTTTCAAACACAAAACTATTATTTTTATTAAGAAAAATCTTTCAATGTAAAGCATTTGGTAGATACTTTTTTGTGTGTGTTTGGTTTTCACTTGTTAATCAAAACTCAGAAATAGAACCGTACAGGTAATACATTCATACTGTACACTCTCATCTAGAACCTAACATGGTTATTTGGCTATCCCCATAGGAGAACCCTTTGTAGAACATGGAACCATGGAACACAAAAGGGTTCTACCCTGGAACCATGGAACCCAAAAGGGTTCTACCTGGAACCAAAAAAGATTCTACCTAGTTCCAAAAGTGTTCTACAAAGGGTTTTCCTATATGGATAGCCGAAGAACCATTTTAGGTTCTGTATAGCACCTTTTTTTTCTAAGATTGTACTCTAATACACTTTTGACATAAAATCTGTGGAACAACTCACATACTATTCTATGGTTTTAGATGAAGTGAAGATACCTGCTTTTCATATCTTAGAGGAATGAGAAAAACAGCTTTATGAGCAAGAAATATATACGCATTTGTGGTTGAAAATCATGATGAATAAGTAGGTGGGAACCTGAAACACACGAAGGAAGTCCGGCTCACACTAGACTTCACTCCTGGTAATCATCACGAATCTCATCAATTAACAAGTGTGGGACCAGCTGGGTATCAAACCCTAGTGCAGTAGATTCACTAAACATAGAAACAATGTGTATTTTCAACATCTTGTGCTCACTGAATGAACATGTTCAACTGTGTGTGGACTGTGTCACTTGTTGTTTATCATACAGTTAGCACCATCTAGTGTTGGTTGTTGTACACTGCACAAGTAAGTTACGGTAGACCACATGTTTTATTATACAGTGCTGTCATTATTTAAGCAAGAATGCAATCTATTTATTCTACGTATGTGTACTGTACACAGACTTACTATAAGAGTCAAAGCAGTTTATATTATAAATCCATACTGGGAACTATTTTCAGTGAAGCACACTTTTTAATATTCGTTATTTACACATCACGGTAGATAATGGTTTGGTGATGCATTAGGATAGAATGCATTGTAATTTCATGCGTCATAATGCTTTGCTTTATGAGGTAAGCCTGATATCTTTATAAGGAAAGATTGGTTCCTGAATTTGGACACATTTACCGTTCTCTTCATGAGATACTGTTAGTCTACACATTGTGTTGAGCTAAATAACTGCAAGTATGACTATAACGTATAAAAGCCACCCATCCACAGAGAACCAATTGATTAGGGGAACATGAATATGTGCTGCATTATTCTGAAGAAATATCTGAATGTAACCAATGATGTGTCTAAACCCTGGATGGCTGGCAGCCACAGGGGGCTCTGTAAATGAAGCCAATGCACAGCCATCTTGGTACTCCTCCATTGTAAAAAAAAGATTTTGGAAGCTATAAAAATGCATTTATTAATGTCTACATACATTTTTGACATGTTTATTCTATTGCAGACACCTTAATGCATACTTTTAAATTATATTATGTGAGCTAAACTTAAAATGAAAAAATATGTCCTTATCCTTGAAACATTAAATTAAAATGCTGTCGAGTTCCACTCATTTGGGCTCCCGAGTGGTGCAACAGTCTAAGGCACTGCATCTCAGTGCTAGAGGTGTCACTACAGACCCTGGTTCGATTCCAAGCTGTATCACAACCGCCTGTGATTGGGAGTCCCATAGGGCGGTGCACAATTGGCCCAGCGTCGTCCGGGTTAGGGTTTTGCCGGTGTCGGCATTCATTGTAAATAGAATTTGTTCTTAACTGACTAGTCTAGATTAATAAAGGTTAAATACAAAAATTTAAAAAATTTAAAATCCTATGGAGGACTGCTCCTACTGGGGAATGCCAATATGACCAATGCATAGCATCAGCAATCCAGGGTTTATATACATCATTGAATGTAACCTACATTATCCCTCTAACTGACCTTGTGCATATCGTGATGACTAACAATTTATACAATTAATTAAAACATGTTTTACACTAATGTAATTATATTTTTCTTGATTTTGTTATTTTTTTATCTATAATTTCTGGCAACAGCTCTGGTGAACATTCCTGCAGTCACCATGCCAATTGCAAGCTCCCTCAAAACATCTGTAGCATTGTGTTGTGTGACAAAACGGCACATTTCCGAGTGGCCTTTTATTGTCCCAAACACAAGGTGCACCTATGTAATGAGCAGGTTGTTTAATCAGCTTCTTGATATGCCACAACTGTCAGGTGGATGGATTATCTTGGCAAAGGAGAAATGCTCAATAACAGGGATGTAAACAAATTTGAGAGAAATGTTTTTTTGTGCATTATGGAACATTTCTGGAATCTTTTTTTTTCAGCTCATGAAACATGGGACCAACACTTTACATGTTGTGTTTATATTTTTGTTTAGTATATATTACAGAGGGTAAAGAGTATCACTACAGGATTATATCTACAGTGCCTTCGGACAGTATTCACAGCCTTCAGCCCATAACTTTTCCCACATTTTAGCGTGTTACAGCCTGAATGTAAAATTGGATTGAATTTAGATTTTTTGGGGGTTGTCATTGGCCTACACACAATACCCCATATTGTCCAAATGGAATCATGTTTTTCAAAATTATTACAAATTAATAAAACATAAAAAGCTGAAATGTCTTGAGTCAGTCAATAAGTAGTCAACCCTTTTGTTATGGCAAGTTAAATTAAGTTCAGGAGTAAAAAAATGCTTAATAAGTCACATAATAAGTTACATGGACTCAACGTGTGCAATAATACTGTTTACCATGATTGTTAAATGACTAAACGTCTATCTCCGTATCCCACACAGGTGCCTTAATCGATCAGTGAATTTCAAGCACAGATTCAACCACAAAGACCAGGTAAGCTTTCCTAAGGTTCACAAAAAAAGGGCACCTATTGGTAGAACATTGAATTGAAACAATGAATATCCTTTTGAGATTGGTGCATTTGTAATGTTACACTACAAAGATACAAGTGCCCTTCCTAAATCAGTTGCCGGAGAGGAAGGAAACCATTCAGGGATTTCACCATGAGGCCAGTGGTGACTGGATGTGATATAACTGATGTATCAACAGCATTGTATTTAATCCACAATACTAACCTAAATGACAGAGTGAAATGAAGAAAGCCTGTATAGAATAAAAAATATTCCTGTTTGCAATAAGGCACTGATGTTATACTGCAACAAATGTGGCAAAGTAATGACATTTTTGTCCTGAATTACAAAGCATTATGTTTAGGGCAAATCCAATACATCACTGAGTATCACTCTTCATATTTTCAAGAATGGTGGTGGCTGCATCATGTTATGGGTATGCTGTGCTCCTATGCTGTGTTCACTCTTGTACCCTTTACACACCACTGAGCACAGCTGTACTGGGCTGGCCTGGTTACACATCCACCATAGTATAACTGAGCCCAGCTGTACTGTACTGGCCCAGTTACATATCCACCATAGTATAACAGAGCCCAGCTGTACTGGGCTGGCCCGGTTACACATCCACCATAGTATAACAAAGCCCAGCTGTACTGGGCTGGCCCGGTTACATATCCACCATAGTATAACAGAGCCCAGCTGTACTGTACTGACCCGGTTACACATCCACCATAGTATACCAGAGCCCAGCTATACTGGGCTGGCCCGGTTACACATCCACCATAGTATAACAGAGCCCAGCTGTACTGGGCTGGCCCGATTACACATCCACCATAGTATAACAGAGCCCAGCTATACTGGGCTGGCCCGGTTACATATCCACCATAGTATAACAGAGCCAAGCTGTACTGGGCTGGCCCGGTTACATATCCACCATAGTATAACAGAGCCCAGCTGTACTGGGCTGGCCCGGTTACACATCCACCATAGTATAACAGAGCCCAGCTGTACTGTACTGACCCGGTTACACATCCACCATAGTATACCAGAGCCCAGCTATACTGGGCTGGCCCGGTTACACATCCACCATAGTATAACAGAGCCCAGCTGTACTGGGCTGGCCCGGTTACACATCCACCATAGTATAACAGAGCCCAGCTATACTGGGCTGGCCCGGTTACATATCCACCATAGTATAACAGAGCCAAGCTGTACTGGGCTGGCCCGGTTACATATCCACCATAGTATAACAGAGCCCAGCTGTACTGGGCTGGCCCGGTTACACAACGGTGGAACAGTGCTCTACAGTGTAAAATGTAGATGTAAATGTAAAAAGAAACTATCCAGGCCAACACAGTACCATTTGCATTGGCACAATAGTGTGAAAAGGGTATTCTATATATTTAGTGTTATAATGGTGAACACACATCCTGGTGTTGCGAGATGCAATAGCCACTAAGTACCTCTAGGGGTCACTTTAACACAATGTGGCTACATATTGGTACATGTAAATCATAGACATATGATTGACCAAATACACTGAATGGACAAACCATTAGAAACACAAACATAATATTGAGTTGCACCCCCTCTAGTCCTCAGAACAGCCTCAGTTCACATAGACTGGACAAGGTGTCAGAAGCATTCCACAGTGATGCTGGCCCATGTTGAGAAACACAGGAAACTGTTGAATGTGTAAAAAAAAAACAGCAGTGTTGCAGTTCTTGACACACTCAAACCGGTGTGCCTGACACCTACTACCATACCCCGTTCAAAGGAACTCTAAATCTTTTGTCTTGCCCTTTCACCCTCTGAATGACACACATACACAATCCATGTCTCAATTGTCTCAAGGCTTAGCAATACTTATTTAACCTGTCTCCTCCCCTTCATCTACACTGATTGAAGTGGATTTAACAAGTGACATCAATAAGGGATCATAACTTTCACCTGGATTCACCTGGTCAGTCTGCCATGGCTGCAGTCCAAACACCTAAAAGACATACCCTATCCCCTCAGCCCTCAAATGAAGTGGACACTTCTGATGACGTATCATGACGACTGACAAGTATACACTTACAGGGCAAGGGGCGAGGGAGAAAGCAATGATTTTTAAATGAACCGCCCTTGCCCAGAAATTCGTGACTCGTTCATCCCTTGATGATTGTGTTTTCAGCCACTGGTAGCTTGTGGGTGCTTTATATGCGCTGCTGTCAATTATGAGTGTATGTCGACTTATATTAAATATATCATTATTAATATACGCCTACTGTATGATAGCTAGCAAATTAATTAGCTAACTAACGTTAGCCTACCTAGCTGGAACTTCTGAAGATGGAAAATGTTTTATTTCTACAATTTCCAAAAGATAACCAAACATATTTACTTTTTACGAGACGTGTTTGTGCCGTCTTGTGTATTAGTAGCACAATTTCTAACTTATTTTCATTTGTTTTTACTTACGCTTGTATGTTGACCTCTCCATTGATGTTGTTTCTAGGTTTTCGCAGACTTTCCTTAGCGGATGTACAATCGTGGTGAATTGAATTATGGGGAGTTTTAGGCCCGGAGTGAACATAATTGTACACTAGCAAACTTGACTAAAAACGAGGGCTGAGGGGTTTACGTTGCAAACTTCCCTTGCTTGCCTAATCATTTGGACCACCCTGCAAGATGGTGCCGGGGATTCCCCCAAGGGCAATAGATGAGGGTAAGTGGACGAGGGTGTGTCTTTTGTGAGTTTGAACCGCAGCCAAAGTCGTGGAAAGAGCAGGTGTTCCTAATGTTTTGAAACACTCGGTGTATATATAAATATAAAACGTTTTACAGCTGCACCATTGAGAGCATCTTAACTGGTGGCATCACCACTTGGTATCACCGCTGCTACTGTTTATTATTTATTCTGTTGCCTAACAACTTTACCCCTATGTACAATATGTGTACATATCTACCTCAATTACCTTGTTCCCCTGCACATCGACTCGGGTACTGGTACCCTGTGTATATAACCAAGTTATTGTTACTCATTGTGTATTTATTCCTTGTGTTATTATTTTAATATGTTTCTCTGATTTCTCACTGTTAGTCTACGCCTGTTGCTTATGACGCATGTGACAAATCAAATTTGATTTGATGTGTAAATATATGGCTGTACATGGGTAAATATAATCCGGTGGTAATACAGCAGATATTTGCCACAATAGCTCTCATCCATGACTGAACTTTCCCTTGGGCACAGAACTAGCATGTGATTCCCAAATCCCACACTTTAACATCGGTTGGACTAAAAAGCATCTGACCCTATAGTTGTGTCATTCTCTTGGAAAGGGACCACTAATGGAAGCATCTGACCCTATAGTTGTGTCATTCTCTTGGAAAGGGACCACTAATGGAAGCATCTGACCCTGTAGTTGTGTCATTCTCTTGGAAAGGGACCACTAATGGAAGCATCTGACCCTGTAGTTGTGTCATTCTCTTGGAAAGGGACCACTAATGGAAGCATCTGACCCTGTAGTTGTGTCATTCTCTTGGAAAGGGACCACTAATGGAAGCATCTGACCCTGTAGTTGTGTCATTCTCTTGGAAAGGGACCACTAATGGAAGCATCTGACCCTGTAGTTGTGTCATTCTCTTGGAAAGGGACCACTAATGGAAGCATCTGACCCTGTAGTTGTGTCATTCTCTTGGAAAGGGACCACTAATGGAAGCATCTGACCCTGTAGTTGTGTCATTCTCTTGGAAAGGGACCACTAATGGAAGCATCTGACCCTGTAGTTGTGTCATTCTCTTGGAAAGGGACCACTAATGGTGTAGAGGTGATCTTTTTACATTTTATGTAAAAATAAATAAAAATCTATCCTTTTGTTTCGAACATTTAGTGTCTGTGTTTAATTGAGATCAAATTCTGTAAAATTGTCTTTTTTAACAAGTTATAAGCATGTATGAGCCTTTATAATGTCTTATGAGCCTTTTATAATGTCTTATGAGCCTTTTATAATGTCTTATGAGCCTTTTATAATGTCTTATGAGCCTTTTATAATGTCTTATGAGCCTTTATAATGTCTTATGAGCCTTTTATAATGTCTTATGAGCCTTTATAATGTCTTATGAGCCTTTATAATGTCTTATGAGCCTTTTATAATGTCTTATGAGCCTTTATAATGTCTTATGAGCCTTTATAATGTCTTATGAGCCTTTATAATGTCTTATGAACCTATGTGTAACATGTTTTATTAGAGTGAGAAGCGCTCCAGCTACAACCCAATCGCTGAGAACTGCGGTGCCTCTCTCTAGGACAAGACGTCGCTCTCCCCTCCCTCACACAAGGCCAAACTATTGGCCAGCATTCAAACCATTCAGTATGATTTAACCAAGGCCACAGAGATACAATATACTGTTCTGTTAAATTCTGTGATTTATACAGTGAAGACTGCCTCTCCTCGTCTCCCTTTCAGTCTACAAGGAGAAACTTACTGGACTTGAATGGAATGTCGGGTTGATTGCATCACAATGTGCTGCGTATTTCAAACTTTCACATCCATTGACCTTTGTCCCTAAACGGTATAATACTGTAATTTGTTCCGAAACGGTATAATACTGTAATTCTTCTCACTGGATGTGTTTGAATTGTTGTGATAATGAAAGCAGAGAAAGCAGTGACAGGGGAAGTAGAACTCAACAGTGACAAGGGAAGTAGAACTCGACAGTGACAAGGGAAGTAGAACTCGACAGTGACAAGGGAAGTAGAACTCGACAGTGACAAGGGAAGTAGAACTCGACAGTGACAAGGGAAGTAGAACTCGACAGTGACAAGGGAAGTAGAACTCGACAGTGACAAGGGAAGTAGAACTCGACAGTGACAAGGGAAGTAGAACTCAACAGTGACAAGGGAAGTAGAACTCAACAGTGACAAGGGAAGTAGAACTCGACAGTGACAAGGGAAGTAGAACTCGACAGTGACAAGGGAAGTAGAACTCAACAGTGAAAAGGGAAGTCGAACTCAACAGTGACGAGGGAAGTAGAACTCGACAGTGACAAGGGAAGTAGAACTCGACAGTGACAAGGGAAGTAGAACTCAACAGTGACAAGGGAAGTAGAACTCAACAGTGACAAGGGAAGTAGAACTCAACAGTGACGAGGGAAGTAGAACTCAACAGTGACGAGGGAAGTAGAACTCAACAGTGACAAGGGAAGTAGAACTCAACAGTCACAAGGGAAGTAGAACTCAACAGTGACAAGGGAAGTAGAACTCAACAGTGACAAGGGAAGTAGAACTCGACAGTGACAAGGGAAGTAGAACTCAACAGTGACAAGGGAAGTAGAACTCAACAGTGACAAGGGAAGTAGAACTCGACAGTGACAAGGGAAGTGTAACTCAACAGTGACAAGGGAAGTGTAACTCAACAGTGACAAGGGAAGTAGAACTCAACAGTCACAAGGGAAGTAGAACTCAACAGTGACAAGGGAAGTAGAACTCAACAATGACAAGGGAAGTAGAACTCAACATTGACAAGGGAAGTAGAACTCAATAGTGACAAGGGAAGTAGAACGCAACAGTCACAAGGGAAGTAGAAATCAACGGTGACAAGAAAGTAGAACGCAATAGTGACAACAAAGTAGAACTCAACAATGACAAGGGAAGTAGAACTCAACAATGACAAGGGAAGTAGAACTCAACATTGACAAGGGAAGTAGAACTCAACAGTGACAAGGGAAGTAGAACTCAACAGTCACAAGGGAAGTAGAACTCAACAGTGACAAGGGAAGTAGAACTCAACAATGACAAGGGAAGTAGAACTCAACATTGACAAGGGAAGTAGAACTCAATAGTGACAAGGGAAGTAGAACGCAACAGTCACAAGGGAAGTAGAAATCAACGGTGACAAGAAAGTAGAACGCAATAGTGACAACAAAGTAGAACTCAACAATGACAAGGGAAGTAGAACTCAACAATGACAAGGGAAGTAGAACTCAACATTGACAAGGGAAGTAGAACTCAACAGTGACAAGGGAAGTAGAACTCAACAGTGACAAGGGAAGTAGAACTCAACAGTCACAAGGGAAGTAGAACTCAACAGTGACAAGGGAAGTAGAACTCAACAGTGACAAGGGAAGTATAACTCGACAGTGACAAGGGAAGTAGAACTCAACAGTGACAAGGGAAGTAGAACTCGACAGTGACAAGGGAAGTAGAACTCGACAGTGACAAGGGAAGTGTAACTCAACAGTGACAAGGGAAGTGTAACTCAACAGTGACAAGGGAAGTAGAACTCAACAGTCACAAGGGAAGTAGAACTCAACAGTGACAAGGGAAGTAGAACTCAACAGTCACAAGGGAAGTAGAACTCAACAGTGACAAGGGAAGTAGAACTCAACAGGCACAAGGGAAGTAGAACTCAACAGTCACAAGGGAAGTAGAACTCAACAGTGACAAGGGAAGTAGAACTCAACAGTGACAAGGGAAGTATAACTCAACAGTGACAAGGGAAGTAGAACTCAACAGTGACAAGAAAGTAGAACTCAACAGTCACAAGGGAAGTAGAACTCAACAGTATCTACACGTTCCTCTGTGGAGATGGGAGAACCTTCCAGAAGGACAACCATCTCTGCAGCACTCCACCAATCGGGCCTGGTAGAGTAGCCAGACCGAAGCCAGTCCTCAGTTAAAGGCAAATGACAGCCTGTGAGAAATAATATTCTTTGGTCTGATGAAACCAAGATTGAACTCTTTGGCCTGAATGCCAAGCGTCATGTCTGGAGGAAACCTGGCACCATCCCTACGGTGAAGCATGGTGGTGGCAGCATCATGCTGTGGGGATGTTTTTCAGCGGCAGGGACTAGGAGACTAGTCAGGATCGATAGAAAGATGAACGGAGCAAAGTACAGAGATATCCTTAATGAAAACCTGCTCCAGAGCGCTCAGACTGGGGTGAAGGTTCACCTTCCAACAGGACAACGACCCTAAGCACACAGCTAAGACAACGCAGGAGTGGCTTCCTGACAGTCTCTGAATGTCTTTGAGTGGCTCAGCCAGAGACCAGACTTGAACCTGATCAACCATCTCTGGAGAGACCAGAAAATAGCTGTGCAGCGACGCTTCCCATCCAACCTGACAGAGCTTGAGAGGATCTGCAGAGAAGAGTGGGAGAAACTCCCCAAATACAGGTGTGCCAAGCTTGTAGTGTCATACCCAAGAAGAATTGAGGCTGTAATCGCTGCCAAAGGTGCTTCAAGTAAGTACTCAGTAGAGGTTCTGAATTCTTACGTAAATGTGTTATTTCAGTTTTTTTATTTGAAATAAATTTGCAAAAATAAATAATAACCTGTTTTTGCTTCTTCATTCTGGGTTATTGTGTGTAGAAAAAAACAATTTCATCAATTTTAGAATAGGGCTGTAACGTAACAAAATGTGGTAAAGAGTCAAGGGGTCTGAATACTTTCCGAATGCACTGTATAGTATTGTCAAATATTGTTGTTTTTTAATACAATTTGTACTATTGTCATCTTACTTTCTCAAAACATGCACGA
Source organism: Salvelinus fontinalis (assembly GCF_029448725.1). Taxonomy (NCBI): domain Eukaryota; kingdom Metazoa; phylum Chordata; class Actinopteri; order Salmoniformes; family Salmonidae; genus Salvelinus; species Salvelinus fontinalis. The sequence continues at coordinate 53,764,769 of NC_074682.1, forward strand.
TGGTAAATTTACAGTCTGTCTGTCTGTCTGTCTGTCTGTCTGTCTGTCTGTCTCTCGCCCGCTCGCTCTTTCTCTCTTTCTCACTCTTTGTGTCTCATTGTGTGTGTGTGTGTAAGTGTCTCCCTTCAGATTAGTGTGCTAATTTTAACCTGCCTGTCTCGTCACTAGGCTAATCTGTAGCTGAGATCTGAGACCATATGGAGATGATACCATCATCATCACGCTCTGTTGGGATTCCTCACTAGGTGGCAATGCTGTTAAGGTTGGTTATAACGCATTGTAACACTTGTCATGAGCATTTATGAATCCCTTACAATGTGTTATTATCTCATACTGATCCTGATGAAATACAGGCTAAATGTTGATACATAGACATAACCTGAGGCTATTATAAGCCTTATTATCACGGTCCTCTGTAACTCTGTGGTCCTCTAACTCTGTGGTCCTCTAACTCAGTGGTCCTCTGTAACTCTGTGGTCCTCTGTAACTCTGTGGTCCTCTGTAACTCTGTAACTCTGTGGTCCTCTGTAACTCTGTAACTCTGTGGTCCTCTGTAACTCTGTAACTCTGTGGTCCTCTGTAACTCTGTGGTCCTCTGTAACTCTGTGGTCCTCTGTAACTCTGTAACTCTGTGGTCCTCTGTAACTCTGTAACTCTGTGGTCCTCTCTAACTCTGTGGTCCTCTGTAACTCTGTGGTCCTCTGTAACTCTGTAACTCTGTGGTCCTCTGTAACTCTGTGGTCCTCTGTAACTCTGTGGCTCTCTGTAACTCTGTAACTCTGTAACTCTGTAACTCTGTAACTCTGTGGTCCTCTGTAACTCTGTGGTCCTCTGTAACTCTGTGGTCCTCTGTAACTCTGTGGTCCTCTGTAACTCTGTGGTCCTCTGTAACTCTGTGGTCCTCTGTAACTCAGTGGTTCCTCTGTAACTCTGTGGTCATCTGTAACTCTAACTCTGTGGTCCTCTGTAACTCTGTGGTCCTCTGTAACTCTGTGGTCCTCTGTTACTCTGTAACTCTGTGGTCCTCTGTAACACTGTAACTCTGTGGTCCTCTGTAACTCTGTGGTCCTCTGTAACTCTGTGGTCCTCTGTTACTCTGTAACTCTGTGGTCCTCTGTAACTCTGTGGTCCTCTGTAACTCAGTGGTCCTCTGTAACTCTGTGGTCCTCTGTTACTCTGTGGTCCTCTGTAACTCTGTGGTCCTCTGTAACTCTGTAACTCTGTGGTCCTCTGTAACTCTGTGGTCCTCTGTAACTCTGTGGTCCTCTGTAACTCTGTGGTCCTCTGTAACTCTGTAACTCTATGGTCCTCTGTAACTCTGTGGTCCTCTGTAACTCTGTGGTCCTCTGTAACTCTGTGGTCCTCTGTAACTCTGTGGTCCTCTGTAACTCTGTAACTCTGTGGTCCTCTGTAACTCTGTGGTCCTCTGTAACTCTGTAACTCAGTGGTCCTCTGTAACTCTGTGGTCCTCTGTAACTCTGTGGTCCTCTGTAACTCTGTGGTCCTCTGTAACTCTGTGGTCCTCTGTAACTCTGTAACTCTGTGGTCCTCTGTAACTCTGTGGTCCTCTGTAACTCTGTAACTCTGTGGTCCTCTGTAACTCTGTGGTCCTCTGTAACTCTGTAACTCTGTGGTCCTCTGTAACTCTGTGGTCCTCTGTGGTCCTCTGTAACTCTGTGGTCCTCTGTAACTCTGTGGTCCTCTGTAACTCTGTGGTCCTCTGTGGTCCTCTGTAACTCTGTGGTCCTCTGTGGTCCTCTGTAACTCTGTGGTCCTCTGTAACTCTGTGGTCCTCTGTAACTCTGTAACTCTGTGGTCCTCTGTAACTCTGTAACTCTGTGGTCCTCTGTAACTCTGTGGTCCTCTGTAACTCTGTGGTCATCTGTAACTCTGTGGTCCTCTGTAACTCTGTGGTCCTCTGTAACTCTGTGGTCCTCTGTAACTCAGTGGTCCTCTGTAACTCTGTAACTCTGTGGTCCTCTGTAACTCTGTGGTCCTCTGTAACTCTGTGGTCCTCTGTAACTCTGTGGTCATCTGTAACTCTGTAACTCTGTGGTCCTCTGTAACTCTGTGGTCCTCTGTAACTCTGTGGTCCTCTGTAACTCTGTGGTCCTCTGTAACTCTGTGGTCCTCTGTAACTCTGTGGTCCTCTGTGGTCCTCTGTAACTCTGTGGTCCTCTGTAACTCTGTGGTCCTCTGTAACTCTGTGGTCCTCTAACTCTGTGGTCCTCTAACTCTGTGGTCCTCTAACTCAGTGGTCCTCTGTAACTCTGTAACTCTGTGGTCCTCTGTAACTCTTTAACTCTGTGGTCCTCTGTAACTCTGTGGTCCTCTGTAACTCTGTGGTCCTCTGTAACTCTGTGGTCCTCTGTAACTCTGTGGTCCTCTGTAACTCTGTGGTCCTCTGTAACTCTGTGGTCCTCTGTAACTCTGTGGTCCTCTGTAACTCTGTGGTCCTCTGTAAGTCAGTGGCCCTCTGTAACTCTGTGGCTCTCTGTAAGTCAGTGGCCCTCTGTAGCTAAGTTGGTAGAGCATACTGCTTGCAATGCCAGGATAGTGGGTTCGTTTCACGGGACCATAAAATGCGTAACATGTTGTACCCGTGACTGTAAGTCGATTTGAGAGCAAGTGGTCTGTTATAAAGTAATTTATATAGTAAATGTCTTCTGACAGACGATGTCACTCGTAAGCAATGCTGCTTGTCCCTCAACTGACAGTCATCATGCTATCTGACAATAGAAAATACCTTATTATAAGTCATACATGCTTATAACAACTTACAAATGTCATGTCGTCTGAGATTGTCCTGAAGTGTCTTAATGAAGTAAAGAAACAGAAAACTACACTATAGCACAAAACAGCCTGATCAGTAACAACCCTTTGGATCACCATGGTTACCTCGTGTACTTGTGTACTCCTTTGGATCACCATGGTTACCTCGTGTACTCCTTTGGATCACCATGGTTACCTCGTGTACTTGCGTACTCCTTTGGATCACCATGGTTACCTCGTGTACTTGTGTACTCCTTTGGATCACCATGGTTACCTCGTGTACTTGCGTACTCCTTTGGATCCTCCTGGTTACCTCATGTACTTGTGTACTCCTTTGGATCACCATGGTTACCTCGTGTACTTGTGTACTCCTTTGGATCACCATGGTTACCTCATGTACTTGTGTACTCCATTGGATCACCATGGTTACCTCGTGTACTTGTGCACTCCTTTCCCTGGCAGTCCAGACAACCCCAAAAAATGGCAACCTAAATGGAGAAAAGGCTGCTATTTGTATTTTTACAAGCACAAACAGCATCTGCAGGGCAAGTAGAACCAATGTAATGTATCTCATATTTCACATTCCCATAGAATTTACTATCACATTCCTATAGAATTTACTATCACATTCCCATAATCATTTTAGACAGGGCTTGGCCAATAGGTTGCCATTTTAGACAGGGCTTGGCCAATAGGTTGCCATTTTAGACAGGGCTTGGCCAATAGGTTGCCATTTTAGACAGGGCTTGGCCAATAGGTTGCCATTTTAGACAGAGCTTGGCCAATAGGTTGCCATTTTAGACAGAGCTTGGCCAATAGGTTGCCATTTTCGACAGAGCTTGGCCAATAAGTTGCCATTTTAGACAGAGCTTGGCCAATAGGTTGCCATTTTAGACAGAGCTTGGCCAATAGGTTGCCATTTTAGACAGAGCTTGGCCAATAGGTTGCCATTTTAGACAGAGCTTGGCCAATAGGTTGCCATTTTAGACAGGGCTTGGCCAATAGGTTGCCATTTTAGACAGGGCTTGGCCAATAGAGCTTGTCTTCTCAAGGCCCTTGTTCATCATGTACTAAGAAACACCTTCTCAGTAACCATTTAGTTCCACTTTGATTGATTTAGCTGTTTCACTTTTCCCACGCACTGTTGCTTTCTAACTGTGTGTGTGTGTGTGTGTCTTTGTGTATGTGTATGTGTGTGTCTGTGTCTCTGTGTGTGTGTATGTGTCTGTGTCTGTGTGTCTCGCTGTGTCTGTGTCTCTGTGTGTGTGTGTGTGTGTGTGTGTGTGTGTGTGTGTGTGTGTGTGTGTGTGTGTGTGTGTGTGTGAAGAGAAGAGGGGGGGGGGTCTAAGAAGACATAGGGACTAATTTGTAAAGATGTCACCTTGGGGAGCATCAGCTGACACCTCAATCTCTCTTTCACACACACACAAACACACACACACACACACACACACACACACACACACACACACACACACACACACACACACACAGCAAGACACACACCACCAGAGAGAGAGAGAGAGAGAGAAACTGCCAAAAATTACCCGATATAACACATCCCAAACAAAACAACTGACTCTCTGCCCCATCTGTGTCCCATCGAAGGATAGACAGACTATTTGCGTGATGTGCTAGCACTTGGCGAGCCTAAAGATGGCGCAGCGGTGACTGCATGCTATTTGAGTATCCCGTTCACACACTCTCCAGTTTCATCGTAAACAACTGGACATCTCTCTCTCTCTCCGTGCTGTTGCGACATTCACTCTCGGGGGTCTTGAAATGGTCGATTTGCTATTCCATAGTGACATAAGATCATTTTAAAGCTTGTTTTATGAATTCATCCGACTCAAAACGAGTTTGTGACTGACAGACAGCGGTATTCAGACAGAAGACGAGACTGCTGTGCTGTGCGCTGGTCGAAATAAATAAATAACAGCTTTCTCCATTCTGGCTTCTGGCAGTGGACGGCGCGAGATGCTGCGGCTGCATTGATAGAGTTGGTAGAAGGGATTCACACAGAAGTGACGAGGCAGCCTCAGCCAGGGCTTAGGCTACGGATAGGATAATAACCTAGCACTGATTGCGATAGACTGAGTGAACGTTGTTGTATGACAGACAGCAAGAAGATGCACTAAGGACCGGAAGAGAAAATGCTTCGTTTGAGAGTCGAAATATGAACGCACATTCCACTTTGGTTTTCTTTTATTTGCAGTGATATATTTCCGTGGATCTGAGCGGTTTAAACAACTTTTCGTGGTCCTTTTTCCATGATAACGGCAGAACCGGGCTTGATTTACCGGGAATTTCACCAGGATCATGTGGACCCCGACGGAGGAGGAGAAAATCGGAGTTGGTGAGTTGATTAAATTCAGTTTGTTTTATTGTTTAAAATAGGCTTTATTCCGGCCTATATATATATATATATCTTCAATGAGACTGTCATTCCCCTTATTCTCAAGAAATGACTGGCGGTTCAATACTGGAATATATATAAAAGACGTATGTAAGCTATAGGTGATGGGAGCTCCAAACCCTGACACGCGTTGACATTTCTGCACCTTTTTCCAATCCCAAACCATCACGTTATCTCGCGTCTATAGAAGCCATTCGACATTGTACTAGGCTATTCCGTTTTTAATTAACAACGCACAAGTTGGGCATGTTGGACTTCGTGATGTCATTGTTTTAATGATCTGTATGTCACGTAATCAAAACTACTGGTTCATCTCCAATAGAGGGCGACAAGAAAACACAGCCCACCACAACAGGTGTGATGCCCAGCTCAATGGATAGGAGAGATCAAACTGGGCACAAACTGGCTAAATCAACGTTATCGAATCAAACGAAAAACGATTTCAACATTGCTTTTGTCGACGTATTGTGACGTGGAATCTATGTGGAAAAATACATCGCATATGAAAAAAGTCATACATTTAAACAGATGTTTTGAGGGTAAAATTTCACCCACAGGATTATGTCACCTTGGTAACCAATGTTTAACATAAACAAACCTTGTATAAAATATGTTGAATTTGTACCTTTGACGTCAGAACTTTAACATAATATCCACTCCTACTGGAAATTTGATCTATCTACAGCACCTCCTACTGGAGATTTGATCTATCTACAGCACCTCCTACTGGAGATTTGATCTATCTACAGCACCTCCTACTGGAGATTTGATCTATCTACAGCACCTCCTACTGGAGATTTGATCTATCTACAGCACCTCCTACTGGAGATTTGATCTATCTACAGCTATCCCTTCGCTGTCCCATCCAGGGTTTTTACCAAGGCCAGCCAAGCTCTGATATTTATCACCAATGTGCTATCGTGAGAAGGATTGTTGAAAAATCTCCACTTAATAGACGTTACTGTCACTATTAAAGTCATTACAAAGGGTACAGAGCAAATTAAATGTAGCCATGCTTTATAAATTATACACTATATATACACAAGTATGTGGATACCCCTTTAAATGAGTGGATTCTATTTCAGCCACATCCGTTACCGACAGGTGTATAAAATCGAGCACACAGCCATGCAATCTCCATAGACAAACATTGGCAGTAGAATGGCCAGTACTGAAGAGCTTAGACTTTCAACGTAGCACCGTCATAGGATGCCACCTTTCCAACAAGTCAGTTTGTCAAATGTCTGCCTGCTAGAGCTGCCCCGGTCAACTGTAAGTGCTGTTATTGTGAATGTGTAATCGTCTAGGAGCATCAACGGCTCAGCTACGAAACGGTAGGCGACACACAAGCTCACAGAACGGGACCGCCGAGTACTGAAGCACGTAGCGTGTAAAAATCGTCTGTCCTCGGTTGAAACACTCACTACCGAGTTCCAAACTGCCTCTGGAAGCAACATCAGCACAAGAACTGTTCGTCGGGAGCTTCATGAAATGGGTTTCCATGGCCGAGCAGCCGCACACAAGCCTAAGATCATCATGCGCAAGGCCAAGCGTCGGCTGGAGTGGTGTAAAGCTCATCGCCATTTGACTCAGGAGCAGTGGAAACGCGTTCTCTGGAGTGATGAATCATGCTTCACCATTTGGCAGTCCAACGGATTAATCTGGGTTTGGTGGATGCCAGGAGAACGCTACCTGCCCCAATGCATAGTGCCAACTGTAAAGTTTGGTGGAGGAGGAATAATGGTCTGGGGCTGTTTTTCATGTTCGGGCTAAACCCCTTGGTTCCAGTGTAGGGAAATCTTAACACTACAGCATACAATGCTACATACACACTTCTACACCTGCATTGCTTGCTGTTTGGGGTTTTAGGCTGGGTTTCTGTACAACACTTTGAGATATCAGCTGATGTAAGAAGGGCTTAATAAATACATTTGATTTGAATGACATTCTAGACAATTCTGTGCTTCCAACTTTGTAGCAACAGTTTGGGGAAGGCCCTTTCCTGTTTCAGCATGACAATGTCCCTGTGCACAAAGCGAGAACTTGACTGGCCTGTAAAGAGACCTCAATACCATCGAACAGCTTTGGAATAAATTGGAATGCTGACTGGGTGCCAGGCCTAATCTCCCAAAATCAGTGCCTAATCTCACTAATGCTCTTGTGGCTGAATGGAAGCAAGTCCCTGCAACAATGTTCCAACATCTAGTGGAAAGCCTTCCCAGAAGAGTGGAGGCTGGTATTGCAACAAAGGGGGGACCAACTCCATATTAACGCCCATGACTTTGGAATGAGATGTTCGACTAGCAGGTGTCCACATACTTTTGGTAATCATCAATGATGCTATTTAGGCCTATATGGCATTTGGGAAATCATCAACAGCTATTGTTTAAATTCAGCGCAGGATTCAACTAAAAGTAGACAATACATAAAATATAGGCCTTTTCAACTTTGGTTGATTTCAAATGCAATCTACAAATTTGGGTGGCAGGTAGCCTAGTGGTTAGAGGAGGGAGGCAGGTAGCCTAGTGGTTAGAGGAGGGAGGCTGGTAGCCTAGTGGTTAGAGGAGGGAGGCAGGTAGCCTAGTGGTTAGAGGAGGGAGGCAGGTAGCCTAGTGGTTAGAGGAGGGAGGCAGGTAGCCTAGTGGTTAGAGGAGGGAGGCTGGTAGCCTAGTGGTTAGAGGAGGGAGGCTGGTAGCCTAGTGGTTAGAGGAGGGAGGCTGGTAGCCTAGTGGTTAGAGTGTTGGGCCAGTAAACAAACGGTTGCTAGATCAAATCCCTGAGCTGACAAAGTACAAATCTGTCGAACAAGGCAGATAACCCACTGTTCCCTGGTAGGCTGTCATTGTAAATAAGATTTTTTTCTTAACGGACTTGCCTAGTTAAATAATTTATATGTTGGATTCACGTCTCAACATCTCAACCAAAAATACAATTGAAAGAAACTGTATTTGAAGTGCGATTTGATTGAGTCCTATTCTTTAAACCTGTCTAGGACACACGTTCCGCTAGCGGAACCACCCCACATTCCACTGAAAAGGCAGCGCGGGAAATTCAAAAATATTTTTTTTAACAAGTCCAATACAGCAAATGAAAGATAAACATCTTGTGAATCCAGACAACATGTCTGATTTTTTAAATGTTTTACAGTGAAAACACCACGTATATTTATGTTAGCTCACCACCAAATCCAAAAAAGCACAGACATTTCTTTCACAGCACAGGTAGCTTTCACAAAACCCCCAAATAGAGATAGAATTAATCACTAACCTTTGAAAATCTTCATCAGATGAATCATATAACATCATGTTACACAATACATTTATGTTTTGTTCGATAATGTGCATATATATATATATATATATAAAAAAATCTCAGTTTACATTGGCGCGTTACGTGCAGTAATGTTTTGATTCCAAAACATCTGGTGATTTTGCAGAAATACTCATAATAAACATTGATAAAAGATGCAAGTGTTATTCACATAATTAAAGATAAACTTATCCTCTATGCAACCGCTGTGTCAGATTTCAAAATAAACTTTACGGAAAAAGATTAATCTGAGAACAGCGTTCAGAGTACAATCCAGCCAAAGAAATAGTCGCCATTTTGGCGTCAACAAAAACTACAAAAACAATATAAATATGCACTTACCTTCGAATAACTTCATCAGAAGGCACTCCCAGGATTCCCAGATCGACAATAAATGACTGAAAAGTTCCATAAAGCCCATCATTTAGCCACTTGTTGTTAGCATGTTCAGCCCAGGAATCCATTTTCATGACGCACGAACAATCCCTCCAGACAAAAAATCTAAAAGTTCCGTCACAGGTCGTAGAAACAGGTCAAATGATGTTTGCAATCCATATTTAGTATGTGTTTTACATTAATTATCAATAAGGATCCAACCGGAGAATTTCATTGTCTGAAGAAAGAGCATTGCATTGCCCTCGCGCGCAAAACCAGACTGAGATTTCTGACGACCACTCACTAAAATAGCTCCTATGAGCCCCTCCTTTATAGTAGAATCATATAACTAAAATCTAAAGACGGTGACATCTAGTGGAAGCCCTAGGAAGTGTCGGTTCTTTCATATCTAGAAGGGGTTTCATTTGACACTAATTTGAAAATCGAGTTCTAATTTCCTGTTTTGACCTCTTCTCAGGTTTTTGTCTGCCAAATAAGTTCTGTTATACTTACAGAAATAATTCAAACATTTTTAGAAACTTCAAAGGGTTTTCTATACAATGGTAATAATAATATGCATGTATTACCTTCTGGGACAGAGTAGGAGGAAATTTCGTTTGGGCACGCAATTTGTTCAAAGTGGAAACACTGCCCCCTATCCCGATGAAGTTTTAACATAGATGTCTGTCTTAAATGGAGACGTGAATCCAACATATAAATGATTAATTTGTAGACAAATTAAAGCCAGTCTCAGTGCCACAGATGGAGCTATCCAAGCAGGAGATACATCTCCTTCAAAAGTTGATACTTTTGCATAATGGTAAATAGCCATAACAACTTGTTGACAAGATAGATTCATGTCTTCAACTCAACCAAAAATGAAAGATAACGAATGGGATTAAGCCAGTGGCTCAGATGGAACTATCCAATCAGAAGATACATCTCCTTCAATTGTTCATATTTGGTTGCGTTGACAACCAAACACAATTCAATATTACTTTTGTAAGACTGTAATTACACTAATGTAACAGTATTTATTTAACCTTTTAGGTTACCGAGGTTACTGGAACAATACATGTCTTCGTATTTAATCATAGAAAGCGTGTATGTTCAGGGTCGCAGGTCTGTGGAAATCTTCACAAATGCTGTAATAATCTGCACAGAATCTAAAAACTCTTTTGATCACTTGCACCATGTACTTTAATCAAAATCAAATCAAATCCAATGTATTTATAAAGCCCTTCTTACATCAGCAGATGTCATAAAGTGCTGTACAGAAACCCAGTCTAAAAAGCAATGCAGATGTAGAAGCATGGTGGCTAGGAAAAACTCCCTAGAAAGGCAGGAACCTAGGAAGAAACCTAGAGAGGATCCAGGCTCTGAGGGGTGACCAGTCCTCTTCTGGTTGTGCTCTGTGGAGATTATAAAAGTACATGGACATTAATTAAGGCCAGATCGTTCTTCAAGATGTTCAAACGTTTATAGATGACCAGCAGGGTCAAATAATAATCACAGTGGGTGTAGAGGGTGAAACAGGTCAGTACCTCAAAATTAAACGTGAGTTGGCTTTCTATAGCCAAGCATTCAGAGGTCGAGACAGCAGGTGCGGTGGAGAGAGAAAGAGAGAGAGAGAGAGTCGGAAACAGCAGGTCCGGGACAAGGTAACACGTCCGGTAAACAGGTGGGTTCCATAGCAGCAAGCTGAACAGTTGAAACTGGAGCAGCAGCAGGACCAGGTGGACTGGGGACAGCAAGGAGTCGTCAGGCCAGGTCGTCCTGAGGCATGGTCCTAGGGCTCAGGTCCTCTGGGAGGGGAGGGAGAGAGGGATTATTAAGTTGTTGTATAAATTAACTAAGTATTCCCATTTTGAACTTTGCTGTGCTTTTAAAATGGTTGAAATCACAGTGATAATACATGTAGGAGACAACCAAACAAAAAATCTGACATTGATTTTCCTTTGGAATTTGCTTTGTGCTTTTAGATGGTTGAAAGCATAGCGATAACACATTGTAAATACAACTAACTTTTGGATGTCTTTTTTGAGTGGTTGAAAATAGTTTGGAATCTCATTGATCGACGACGTATCTACCAAATATTACCCAATACTTCACGTTGAAATGACGTGGTGTGTCTAGTGGGATAGGACTTCCCAAATGTGAATGCTATTCTATTCTATTCACATATATTCTAGTGTATTACACATCTTTCTGGAGGGGTCAGTATGCCAACTGTGACCAAACAGCTGACAGTATTGATCCTGAGCTGCTGACATACAGTAGCTGGATTGGAGCTGTAGCTGCTACAATCCAGGGTCATAGGTCACTGATGATAGTATTGATTTATTCATAGTTAAAATATGGATTAAGAGTGTAAGCTAGACCTCCATGTAGACAGATAGGAGCGTCTTCTCTGTCCCAAACGGACAGACCATGGGAATGCGAAGCCATTGAGCTGGGGAAAGAAATACTGCTTTGCTGACAACAGCCTGCTTAGCAAGTCCAATTCA
>NC_074682.1:53777367-53829328 GCF_029448725.1 Salvelinus fontinalis
GTATATTCAGCACTGTTTCATGGAGTGTGTATGTGTGTGTGTGTGTGTGTGTATGTATGTGTGTGTGTATGTGTGTGTGTGTGTGTGTGTGTGTGTGTGTGTGTGTGTGTGTGTGTGTGTGTGTGTGTGTGTGTGTGTGTGTGTGTGTGTGCATGCACCGGGGTGTGCTTGTTCTTGCATGTGTGTGTGTGTGTCTAAATGTGTGGAGAGGCATGAACAGGATGAAAACGTGAAGAGGAGAGGAGGGGTCAGGGAGGAGAGGAGGGGTCAGGGAGGAGAGGAGGGCTCAGGGAGGAGAGGAGGGGTCAGGGAGGAGAGGAGGGCTCAGGGAGGAGAGGCGGGGTCAGGGAGGGGAGGGGGGAGGGGAGTCAGGGGAGGGGAGTCAGGGAGGAGAGGAGGGGAGGGGGGTCAGGGAGGAAATGAGGAGAGGGAAGGAAGGGAGTCAGGGAGGAGAGGGGGAGGAGGGAGTCAGGGAGGAGGGGAGGGGAGTCAGGGAGGAGGGGAGGGGAGTCAGGGAGGAGAGGAGAGGAGGGGAGGGGAGTCAGGGTTGAGAGGAGGGGAGGGGAGTCAGGGAGGAGAGGAGGGGAGGGGAGTCAGGGAGGAGAGGAGGGGGATGGGAGTCAGGGAGGAGTGGATGAGAGGGGAGGAGGGGGAGGAGGGGAGGTGAGGAGGGGAGGGGAGTCAGGGAGGAGAGGAGTGGTCAGGGAGGAGAGAAGGAAAGGGGAGTCAGAGAGGAGAGGAGGGGAGGGGAGACATGGAGGAGAGGAGGGGAGGGGAGTCAGGGAGGAGATCAGGAGAGGGGAGTCAGGGAGGAGGGGAGGGGAGTCAGGGAGGATAGGAGGGGAGTCAGGGAGGAGAGGAGGGGAGGGGAGGAGAGGAGGGGAGTAAGGGAGGATGGGAGTAAGGGAGGGGAGTAAGGGAGGAGAGGAGGAGAGGAGGGGAGGGGAGGAGAGGAGGGGAGGATGGGAGTAAGGGAGGGGAGTAAGGGAGGAGAGGAGGAGAGGAGGGGAGTCAGGGAGGAGAGGAGGGGAGGGGAGTCAGAGAGGAGATGAGGAGAGGGGAGTCAGGGAGGAGAGGAGGGGAGGGGAGTCAGGGAGGAGAGGAGGGGAGGGGAGTCAGAGAGGAGGAGAGGGGAGTCGGGGAGTAGGGGAAGAGTGGAGAGAAGAGGAGGGGAGGAGAGGAGGAGGGGTGAGGGTAGGGGAGTCAGGGAGGAGGGAAGGGGAGTCAGGGAGGAGATGAGGAGAGGGGAGTTGGGGAGTAGGGGAAGAGAGGAGAGGAGAGGAGGGGAGGAGAGGACGAGGGGTGAGGGTAGGGGAGTCAGGGAGGAGAGGAGGGGAGGGGAGTCAGGGAGGAGAGGAGGGGAGGGGAGCAGGGAGGAGGGGAGGGGAATCAGGGAGGAGGGGAGGGGAGTCAGGGAGGAGGGGAGGGGAGTCAGGGAGGAGGGGGAGGGGAGTCAGGGAGGAGAGGAGGGGAGGGGAGTCAGGGAGGAGAAGGAGGGGAGGAGAGGGGAGTCAGGGAGGAGTGGATGAGAGGAGGGGAGGGGAGGAGGGAGGAGGGGAGGAGAGGAGGGGAGGGGAGTCAGGGAGGAGAGGAGTGGTCAGGGAGGAGAGAAGGAAAGGGGAGTCGGAGAGGAAGGGAGGGGAGACAGGGAGGAGAGGAGGGGAGGGGAGTCAGGGAGGAGATCAGGAGAGAGGAGTCTGGGAGGAGGGGAGGGGAGTCAGGGAGGATAGGAGGGGAGTCAGGGAGGAGAGGAGGGGAGGGGAGGATAGGAGGGAAGTAAGGGAGGATGGGAGTAAGGGAGGGGAGTAAGGGAGGACAGGAGGAGAGGAGGGGAGGGGAGGAGAGGAGGGGAGTAAGGGAGGATGGGAGTAAGGGAGGTGAGTAAGGGAGGAGAGGAGGAGAGGAGGGGAGTCAGGGAGGAGAGGAGGGGAGGGGAGTCAGAGAGGAGATGAGGAGAGGGGAGTCAGGGAGGAGAGGAGGGGAGGGGAGTCAGGGAGGAGAGGAGGGGAGGGGAGTTAGGGAGGAGAGGAGGAGAGGGGAGTCGGGGAGTAGGGGAAGAGAGGAGAGGAGGAGTAGGGGAAGAGAGGAGGAGGGGTGAGGGTTAGGGGAGTCAGGGAGGAGGGAAGGGGAGTCAGGGAGGAGATGAGGAGAGGGGAGTTGGGGAGTAGGGGAAGAGAGGAGAGGAGAGGAGGGGAGGAGAGGAGGAGGGGTGAGGGTAGGGGAGTCAGGGAGGAGAGGAGGGGTCAGGAAGGAGTGAAGGAAAGGGGAGTCAGAGAGGAGAAGAGGAGAGGGGAGTTAGGGAGGAAAGGAGGGGAGTCAGGGAGGAGAGGAGGAGAGGGGAGTTAGGGAGGAGAGGAGATGAGGGGAGGGGAGTCAGGGAGGAAAGGAGAGGAGGGGAGCGGAGTCAGGGAGGAAAGGAGAGGAGGGGAGCGGAGTCAACGATTCAAGGAGGAAAGGAGAGGAGGGGAGCGGAGTCAGGGAGGAGAGTAGAGGAGGGGAGGGGAGTCAGGGAGGAGAGTAGAGGAGGGGAGGGGAGTCAGGGAGGAGAGTAGAGGAGGGGAGTCAGGGAGGAGAGGGGAGTCAGGGAGGAGAGGAGGAGAGGAGGGGAGGGGAGTCAGGGAGGAGAGTAGAGGAGGGGAGGGGAGTCAGGGATGGGAGGGGAGTCAGGGAGGAGAGGAGGGGAGGGGAGTCAGGGAGGAGAGGAGGAGAGGGGAGTCAGGGAGAAGGGCAGGGGAGTCAGCGAGGAGAGTAGGGGAGTCAGGGAGGAGGGGAGGGGAGTCAGGGAGGAGAGGAGGAGAGGAGGGGAGGGGAGTCAGCGATTCAAGGAGGAAAGGAGAGGAGGGGAGCGGAGTCAGGGAGGAGAGGAGGGGAGCGGAGTCAGGGAGGAGAGGAGGAGAGGGGAGCGGAGTCAGGGAGGAGAGGAGGGGAGGGGAGCGGAGTCAGCGATTCAAGGAGGAAAGGAGAGGAGGGGAGCGGAGTCAGGGAGGAGAGGAGGGGAGCGGAGTCAGGGAGGAAAGGAGAGGAGGGGAGCCTAGTCAGGGAGGAGAGGAGGAAAGGAGAGGAGGGGAGCGGAGTCAGGGAGGAAAGGGGAGGAGGGGAGTCAGGGAGGAGAGGAGGGGAGCGGAGTCAGGGAGGAAAGGAGAGGAGCGGAGTCAGGGAGGAGGGGAGGAAAGGAGAGGAGGGGAGCGGAGTCAGGGAGGAAAGGAGAGGAGGGGAGTCAAGGAGGAGAGGGGAGTCAGGGAGGAGAGGGGAGTCAGGGAGGAAAGGAGAGGAGGGGAGGGGAGTCAGGGAGGAAAGGAGTGGAGGGGAGCGGAGTCAGGGAGGAGAGGAGGAAAGGAGAGGAGGTGAGCGGTGTCAGGGAGGAAAGGAGAGGAGGGGAGTCAGGGAGGAGAGGGGAGTCAGGGAGGAGAGGGGAGTCAGGGAGGAAAGGAGAGGAGGGGAGGGGAGTCAGGGAGGAGAGGAGGAGAGGAGGGGAGCGGAGTCAGGGAGGAAAGGAGAGGAAAGGAGAGGAGGGGAGCGGAGTCAGGGAGGAAAGGAGAGGAAAGGAGAGGAGGGGAGTCAGGGAGGAAAGGAGAGGAAAGGAGAGGAGGGGAGTCAGGGAGGAAAGGAGAGGAGGAGGGGAGCGGAGTCAGGGAGGAAAGGAGAGGAGGGGAGCGGAGTCAGGGAGGAAAGGAGAGGAAAGGAGAGGAGGGGAGTCAGGGAGGAAAGGAGAGGAGGGGAGTCAGGGAGCCTTTGGTTGACAGAACATGTCTTGATGATAGTAGGATTCCATTGTTATGTAGCAGCTCATAATCAATGTATTCATTATGGTGATGTCAGCTGTAGTCTCATGTCTGTTGTAGAGAGCTGGCAGAGAACACACACACACACACACACACACACACACACACACACACACACACACACACACACACACACACACACACACACACACACACACACACTTGCCCCCCTCCCCCTAAAGCACACACTAATAACATAACCAGATGTAGTTAGAAGGCTGGCTGTATGAGCTGTATAACCGTAGTAAGGCTGGCTGTATGAGCTGTCTGACCGTAGTAAGGCTGGCTGTATGAGCTGTGTGACCGTAGTAAGGCTGGCTGTATGAGCTGTATAACCATAGTAAGGCTGGCTGTATGAGCTGTATAACTGTAGTAAGGCTGGCTGTATGAGCTGTATAACCATAGTAAGGCTGGCTGTATGAGCTGTATAACCGTAGTAAGGCTGGCTGTATGAGCTGTATAACTGTAGTAAGGCTGGCTGTATGAGCTGTATAACCGTAGTAAGGCTGGCTGTATGAGCTGTCTGACCGTAGTAAGGCTGGCTGTATGAGCTGTATAACTGTAGTAAGGCTGGCTGTATGAGCTGTCTGTCCGTAGTAAGGCTGGCTGTATGAGCTGTATAACTGTAGTAAGGCTGGCTGTATGAGCTGTCTGTCCGTAGTAAGGCTGGCTCTATGAGCTGTCTAACCATAGTAAGGCTGGCTGTATGAGCTGTATAACCATAGTAAGGCTGGCTGTATGAGCTGTCTGACCGTAGTAAGGCTGGCTGTATGAGCTGTATAACCATAGTAAGGCTGGCTGTATGAGCTGTATAACCATAGTAACGCTGGCTGTATGAGCTGTATAACCGTAGTAAAGCTGGCTGTATGACCTGTATAACCATAGTAAGGCTGGCTGTATGAGCTGTCTGACCGTAGTAAGGCTGGCTGTATGAGCTGTATAACCATAGTAAGGCTGGCTGTATGAGCTGTATAACCATAGTAACGCTGGCTGTATGAGCTGTATAACCGTAGTAAAGCTGGCTGTATGACCTGTATAACCGTAGTAAGGCTGGCTGTATGAGCTGTATAACCATAGTAAGGCTGGCTGTATGAGCTGTATAACCATAGTAAGGCTGGCTGTATGAGCTGTATAACCATAGTAACGCTGGCTGTATGAGCTGTATAACCGTAGTAAAGCTGGCTGTATGACCTGTATAACCGTAGTAAGGCTGGCTGTATGAGCTGTCTGACCATAGTAAGGCTTGACATCGTTCAGTTCCAGTAGAATGGCTAATTAGTGTTTCCAATTGTTATTTGCTCAACCAAGCATGACCAGGCTGGCTGTATGAGCTGTCTAACCTAGGGCACTGTGTGTGTGCGTGTGTGTGTGAGTGCGTGCGTGCGTGTGTGCGAGTGAGTGTGTGCGTGTGCGTGCATGCGTGAGTGTGTGCGTGCGTGTGCGTGTGAGTGCATGTGTGAGTGAGCGTGTGCGTGCCTGTGTGTGCGTGCGTGCGTCTGTGTGTATGTGTGTGTGTGAGAGTGCATCCGAAGCATAAAGGGGTTGGCTGTGCTTGTACAGTTTAATATTCTCTACACACCCATGTGTCATGTAATGTGTTGTGAAAGCTCAGTATGGCCCTTGCTCAGGGCATACTGTATTCCCTCATTAGAAATGTGTCACAGCTGTCTAAAAGCACAAGTCACCTCTGCTGCCGAGCATAATACCGCTACAGTATTCCCCCTTTGGTTTTACCAACATAGCTGCAATACACGTATGTTACATCAGCATCTGGGGACAGTTGTGCTTTGTTCTTCCCTTTTAACATTCCATTGACGGGTTATATTAATTAAATATGTTTGGGCTGCTTGTGGTCAATCTGCAGTCTACACATTTTTGGAAATGATCTTCCGGCCCTCCGACAATCCGCTCAAAAACAAAATCGCCCCGCCGCTGAAACTAGTTGATGATCCCTGCAGTCGAGGGAGCGCGAGTGCCTCTCAAATGTACTGTTTTATGTGTTCTCTGCACTCTCGTCCTCACAAGAACGTTCTCAAGAGAACGTCCTCAGAGAATGCACTTGGAGCGTGAGAGTGTGGAGCACTGTAGTAAGCAGATTGAGAAACACCCAAGGTGTTATCTCAGTCGTGAAGGTTAAAGTGTTATCTCAGTCGTGAAGGTAAAGGTGTTATCTCAGTCGTGAAGGTTAAAGTGTTATCTCAGTCGTGAAGGTTAAGGTGTTATCTCAGTCGTGAAAGTTAAAGTGTTATCTCAGTCGTGAAAGTTAAAGTGTTATCTCAGGGGTGAAGGTTAAGGTGTTATCTCAGTCGTGAAAGTTAAAGTGTTATCTCAGTCGTGAAGGTAAAGGTGTTATCTCAGTCGTGAAGGTTAAAGTGTTATGTCAGTCGTGAAGGTAAAGGTGTTATCTCAGTCGTGAAGGTAAAGGTGTTATCTCAGTTGTAAAGGTGTTATGTCAGTCGTAAAGGTTAAGGTGTTATCTCAGTCGTGAAGGTTAAGGTGTTATCTCAGTCGTGAAGGTTACGGTTTTATCTCAGTGAGTGTGATCAGATGGACTCTGCCTGGCTGCTGAAGTGCTCCTGGTAGTGACCCTGTGATGTGAGACCTGAGAGAAGCATGGCCTTGTGTTGGTGTAACCGGTGTGAAATGGCTAGCTAGTTAGCGGTGCGCACTAATAGCGTTTCAAGCGGTTACGTCACTCGCTCTGAGACCTTGAAGAAGTTGCTCTGCAAAGGCCGCAGCTTTTGTGGAGCGATAGGTAACGATGCTTCGCGGGAGGCAGTTGTTGATGTGTTCAGAGGGTCCCTGGTTGGAGCCCAGGTTGGGACGAGGAGAGGGACGGGAAGCAACACTTTTACATTGGGAATGATGACAACATTACAGGAGATGTTCCTCTAGCTAGCTAGGTGATATAGAGTAACATGATAGTACTACTACAGGGTTATATAGGGCTGACAAGTTTAGCCTCCAGTGCTTGTGATACATGTTGGTTCGAGTTAAGACGTCTTCTACATGATCCTTTTAAGTGTGAAGTGTGTTTACTTTGCAAGTTACCTGTATATTTTTTATTTAACCAGGCAAGTCAGTTAAGAACAAATTCTTATTTTCAATGACGGCCTACCAGGGAACAGTGGGTTAACTGCCTTGTTCAGGGGCAGAACGACATATTTTTACCTTGTCAGCTTCGGGATTCAATCCAGCAACCTTTCGGTTACTGGCGCAACGCTCTAAGTACTAGGCTACCTGCTGCTTAAAAACTTTGTACAGTTGACTAAACAGTGGTAAGTAGACCTAATGTGTTTTTTTTTCTCCAACCATCGTAGGCCTACCCAGCGAAGTTAGCTAACATTTCCCCTTTTCAACATTAATTTTAGCAGCGTTTAATAATTGCTGCTGAAATACATGATAGGCTACATTGACTGATGGATCACGTCAAATTGCCTAGTTAGCTAGCTAGTAACAGATCACGTCAAGTTGGCTAGTTAGCTAGCTAGTAACAGATCCCGTCAAATTGGCTAGTTAGCTAGCTAGTAACAGATCACGTCAAATTGGCTAGTTAGCTAGCTAGTAACAGATCACGTCAATATGGCTAGTTAGTTAGCTCGTAACAGATCACATCAATATGGCTAGTTAGCTAGCTAGTAACAGATCATCTCAATATGGCTAGTTAGCTAGCTAGTAACAGATCACGTCAAATTGGCTAGTTAGCTAGCTAGTAACAGATCACGTCAAATTGGCTAGTTAGCTAGCTAGTAACAGATCACGTCAATATGGCTAGTTAGTTAGCTCGTAACAGATCACATCAATATGGCTAGTTAGCTAGCTAGTAACAGATCATCTCAATATGGCTAGTTAGCTAGCTAGTAACAGATCACGTCAAATTGGCTAGTTAGCTAGCTAGTAACAGATCACGTCAAATTGGCTAGTTAGCTAGTTAGTAACAGATCACGTCAAATTGGCTAGTTTGCTAGCTAGTAACAGATCACGTCAATATGGCTAGTTAGTTAGCTCGTAACAGATCACATCAATATGGCTAGTTAGCTAGCTAGTAACAGATCATCTCAATATGGCTAGTTAGCTAGCTAGTAACAGATCACGTCAAATTGGCTAGTTAGCTAGCTAGTAACAGATCACGTCAAATTGGCTAGTTAGCTAGTTAGTAACAGATCACGTCAAATTGGCTAGTTTGCTAGCTAGTAACAGATCACGTCAAATGGCTAGTTAGCTAGTTAGTAACAGATCATGTCAATATGGCTAGTTAGCTAGCTAGTAACAGATCACGTCAATATGGCTAGTTAGCTAGCTAGTAACAGATCACGTCAAATTGGCTAGTTAGCTAGCTAGTAACAGATCACGTCAATATGGCTAGTTAGCTAGCTAGTAACAGATCACGTCAATATGGCTAGTTAACAAGCTACCTTTCAGGGGATAAACTAGATGGCGATATCCAGATGTTGTTTGATTTGTTTATCTTATACTGTAGTGGTGATGACAGTAGTCTGACTGATAAATTAAGTATGTATTGGTCGCATACTGTACACATATTTAGCAGATGTTATTGCGGGTGTAGCGAAATGCTTGTGTTCCTAGCTCCAACAGTGGAGTAATATCTAACAATTCACAACAATACACAACAAATCTAAAAGTAAAATAATGGAATTAAGAAATATATAAAAAATTATGGAATTAAGAAATATATAAATACTAGCTGTATATCTCTGATGATAGAGCTAAACAGTTACTTGCTGTATAACTCTGATGATAGAGCTAAACAGTTACTAGCTGTATCACAGAGCTAAACAGTTACTAGCTGTATAACAGAGCTAAACAGTTACTAGCTGTATATCTCTGATGATAGAGCTAAACAGTTACTAGCTGTATATCTCTGATGATAGAGCTAAACAGTTACTAGCTGTATACCTCTGATGATAGAGCTAAACTGTTACTTGCTGTATAACTCTGATGATAGAGCTAAACAGTTACTAGCGTATAACAGAGCTAAACAGTTACTAGCTGTATAACAGAGCTAAACAGTTACTAGCTGTATAACAGAGCTAGACAGTTACTAGCTGTGTAACTCTGATGATAGAACTAAACAGTTTCTAGCTGTATAACAGAGCTAAACAGTTACTAGCTGTATAACAGAGCTAGACAGATACTAGCTATGTAACTCTGATAATAGAGCTAAACAGTAGTAGGCTTTTGTAGGCTACAGTCCAAGCTATGTCTTCCAATGGTGTGACTTCTGTCGGCATTAAAATATTATGCAACTTGAATAAACACTTGGAGGTAAGGATAACAGCAGTATTCTACGGCGATACGGATATCACTTTTTATTGATATCTACATAGCGCATTAATGTCAATCACACCGCTGCTCTCTCATTTAACTATTTGCTTCTTACGGATTGTGGTTGTTATGGATGGCTGTTCACAAATATAACGCTATATGTATATTTTAACCCAATAATGGTTGAATTCAAGAAGTTTAAGCTGCCAATCAATCATTGTTTTTGAAACCAGTGGACAGCCAGTGAAAAATGTGCTCTTGCAACAGCTGCATAGTGTGGATCCCAGCCTATGGAATAAAAGTGGGGCTTATATTGCTAAATTTAATTCAAGCTGATAAAACATAAATAATCCATAGGCCTAATGGACGCGTGCTCAAACACACACTTTTGACAGATTTAAAGGGGCACTCTGTAGTTGCTACATCCCTTTTTGGACATATACACTACTGTTCAAAATTTTGGGGTCACTTAGAAATGTCTTGTTTTTTAAAGAAAAGCTCCTTTTTTCCCCCATTAAAATAATATAAAATTGATCAGAAATACAGTGTAGACATTGTTAATATTGTAAATGACTATTGTAGCTGGAAAGGGCAGATTTAAAAAAAATGGAATATCTACATAGGCATACAGAGGCCCATTATCAGCAACCATCACTCCTGTGTTCCAATGGCATGTTGTGTTAGCTGAACCAAGTTTATCATTTTAAAAGGCTAATTGATAGAAAGAGGAGTGGGAGGCCCCGGTGCACAACTGAGCAAGGGGACAAGTACATTAGAGTGTCTAGTTTGAGAAACAGATGCCTCACAAGTCCTCAACTGGCAGCTTCATTAAATAGTACCCGCAAAACACCAGTCTCAACGTCAACAGTGAAGAGGCGACTCTGGGATGCTGGCCTACTAGGCAGAGTTGCAAAGAAAAAGCCATATCTCAGACTGGCCAATAAAAAGAAAAGATTAAGATGGGCAAAAGAACACAGACACTAGAAGGCCAGCATCCCGGAGCCGCCTCTCTACTCTTCACTGGGGCCTCCCACTCCTCTTTCTATTCTGGTTAGAGACAGTTTGCGCTGTTCTGTGAAGGGAGTAGTACACAGCGTTGCACGAGATCTTCAGCTTCTTGGCAATTTCTTGCATTGAATAGCCTTCATTTCTCAGAGCAAGAACAGACTGATGAGTTTCTGAAGAAATGTATCTGTTTCTGGCCATTTTGACCCTGTAATCGAACCCACAAATGCTGATGCACCAGATACTCAACCAGTCTAAAGAAGGCCAGTTTTATTGCTTCTTTGATTAGGACAACAGTTTTCAGCTCTGCTAACATAATTGCAAAATAGTTTTCTTATGATCAATTAGCCTTTTAAAATGATAAACTTGGATTAGCTACACAACGTGCCATTGGAACACAGCAGTGATAAATTCTGATAATGGGCCTCTGTACGCCTATGTAGATATTCCTTAAAAAATCTGCCGTTTCCAGCTACAATAGTCATATACAACATTAACAATGTCTACACTGTATTTCTGATCAATTTGATGTTATTTTAATGGACAAAAATGAGCTTTTCTTTCAAAAACAAGGACATTTGTAAGTGACCCCAAACTTATGAACGGTAGTGTCAATTGTATATTTATCTTTTTTGATTCTTGAAGAATATAATTTATAAATGCCTCATGAGCTTAGTTTAACTGTCACACTCCATGAGAAGCCCAAAATATAAGCTTGTTTTACTCCAATGCTAGTAAACATTGTAAATATAAACAAACACTGTATAGCCTCATAAAATTGTTAAAACAATAATGTTGATATCATGGATGGTGGGTCCTTGCATAGACATCTCTGTCTATTAATCTGAGAGTGGTTACATTTCTCCAGACCCATCCCTCAGCTTTTTACCAAAACAGAGTCTGGGCGGCCATTTTGTTATTGTTTCATTTGTGGATGTGCCCTTTAAACAGCTGCATATTATCAAGATATCAAAGTGTCACCAACAAAAAGGTCAGCAATAGGCCAATAGCAAAGGCAGCTTATGATATTCATTTCTCACATGTAAATGTCGCATTTCAGTAGGGCTGATGTTCGGGGGCACTGGTTAGTTGAGGTAATATGTACATGTAGGTAGAGTTATTAAAGTGACTATGCATATAACATAACAACAGAGAGTACCTGTGGTGTAAAGAGGGGGGGGGGGGGGGGGGGCAATGCAAATAGTCTGGGTAGCCATTTGATTAGGTGTTCAGGAGTCTTAAGGCTTGTGGGTAGAAGCTGTTTAGAAGCCTTATGGACCTAGACTTGGTGCTCTGGTACCGCTTACCGTGCGGTAGCAGAGAGAACAGTCTATGACTTGGGTGGCTGGAGTCTTTGACAATTCTTAGGGCTTTCCTCTGACACCGCCTGGTATAGAGGTCCTGGATGGCAGGAAGCTTGGCCCCAGTGATGTACTGGGCCATTCGCACTACACTCTGTAGTGCCTTGCGGTCGATGGCCGAGCAGTTGCCATACCAGGCAGTGATGGAACCAGTCAGGATGCTCTCGATGGTGCAGCTGTAGAACCTTTTGAGGATCTGAGGACCCATGCCAAATCTTTTCAGTCTCCTGAGGGGGAATAGGTTTTGTCGTGCCCTCTTGAAGTTTGTAAGTGATGTGGACACCAAGGAACTTGAAGCTCTCAACCTGCTCCACTACAGCCCCGTCGATGAGAATGGGGGTGTGCCCGGTCCTCCTTTTCCTGTAGTCCACAATCATCTCCTTTGTCTTGATCACGTTAAGGGAGAGGTTGTTGTCCTGGCACCACACGGCCAGGTCTCTGACCTCCTCCCTATAGGCTGTCTCGTCGTTGTCGGTGATCAGGCCTACCACTGTTGTGTCATCGACAAACTTAATGATGGTGTTGGAGTCGTGCCTGGCTGTGCAGTCATGAGTGAACAGGGAGTACAGGAAGGGACTAAGCACACACCCCTGAGGGCCCCAGTGTTGAGGATCAACGTGGCGAATGTGTTGTTACCTATCCTTACCACCTGAGGGCGGCCCGTCAGGAAGTCCAGGAACCAGTTGCAGAGGGAGGTGTTTAGTCCCAGGGTCCTTAGCTTATTGATGAGCTTTGAGGGTACTATGTTGTTGAACGCTGAGCTGTAGGTAATGAACAGCATTCTCACATAGATGTTCCTTTTGTCCAGCTGGGAAAGGGCAGTGTGGAGTGTAATAGAGATTGCATCATCTGTGGATCTGTTGGTCTCTTCCATCATCTGCAATTTGGAGTTGGTCTCGGGTTTCTGGGATAATGGGGTTGATGTGAGCCATGACCAGCATTTCAAAGCACACACAGAACAGTCCTTAGCCGTGGTATATTGGCCATATACCACACTTCCCCGTGCCTTATTGCTTAAATAGATGTCGTTGAATTGGTAACATACATTTTTGTCTACTTCTAATGCCTCTTAAGGGGAAAGTCATCTAAAAGTACCTGAATGTAATCAGATTACATTACTGAGTTTGGGTAATCCAAAGTTACGTTACTAATTACAATTTTGGACAGGTAACTAGTAACTGTAACAGATTACATTTAGAAAGTAACCTACTCAACCCTGACCACACACACACATACACACACACACACACACACTTCCTTCCCCTAATCAGTTAGTTTCTTCACCCGGGAAATCCTACATTTTCCTTAAATATTAAAAAGCAGCAGTGCATCATATTTCGTTTGATGTGTCTAGTGCTGCCTGCTGAAGGAAGGTTGATGCCTGGAGTGAGAGAGAGAGAGAGAGAGAGAGAGAGAGAGAGAGAGAGAGAGAGGGAGAGAGAGAGAGGGAGAGAGAAAGAGCGAGCGAGCGAGAGAGAGAGAGAGAGGGAGAGAGAAAGAGCGAGAGAGAGAGAGAGAGAGAGAGAAAAGCGAGCGAGAGAGAGAGAGGGAGAGAGAGTGAGAGAGAGGCTATGTGAGAGAGAGAGAGAGACAGACTATGTGAGAGAGAGAGAGACTATGAGAGAGAGAGAGAGAGAGAGAGAGAGAGAGAGAGAGAGAGAGAGAGAGAGAGAGAGAGAGAGAGAGAGAGACAGACTATGTGAGAGCTCTATAAACAGTGTCCAACGTTGTGAAATAAAGTAGCAAATGGAAATTTAGTCCAGGCTTTGATGGTTTATGAAAGTTCTCTCAGATTATGTCTCACATTCAAGTTATTATGTTGTTCATCTATGTGTTAGTCAATCTCTCCTCTCCTCTCCTCTCCTCTCCTCTCCTCTCCTCTCCTCTCCTCTCCTCTCCTCTCCTCTCCTCTCCTCTCCTCTCCAAATATTTGAGTGGTTCCCTTTCCTGTTCAGGGCTAGGAATAGCTGCAGTTGCTCATCATCTGATGGTCTTGTATCATGTGGGAAAGTGTATTTACATTTCATGGCTGTGTGGGATTTAGCCACATTCCTGAATCCTGCCACACAATCAACTAGTGTTGTTGAATGAGTGAATGTGGATGATGTGTGGGGTAATATTCAATACAGACCCAGTCTATGTCTACTTTTGACCACAGCCCTATGGGCCCTGGTATAGGAAATGGGGTATCATTTAGGGTGAAGCCCAGATGAAGAGTTTCTAACTATAGTGCCATTCTGATGGAGAGTTCTGTTGTTGTTATGGTGACAAGAGGGGTAATGAGGTGCCTTCCTTCAGAACCCTGGACTTAACTTTCCACCGTCGCCATAACAACCGTCATCCAGCCAAACGAAAACTTCAAGAGGGAGAGAAGTGACAAAAACAACATGTTGTCTTGGTTGTTGTTGTCGTCGCACATAGCACAAGACAGTGCCCACGTCAAACAAGCTTTGTTCTTGATTTGAGATCAAAAGCTTTGCTTTATGGTTGATTTGATTTGTTGTACAAAATCCAAATCTGACTTCTAGGTCCATATAAAAGATCAAGTATTGGCCTATTACAGGTGGTGTGGTCCCTGCAGAGAGGACACAGAGTGTTCACTACTGTTACCACGCTGTTGCTCTGTGAGTCCCAGTTTAACAAGGCTGTTGGCAGAATAACAAGGCTGCTATAAAGAGATGCTTGTTATAGGAACGCTGCTCTGACTGGTCTTTACATCATACCAGTTCACATGCTGTCAGCCTGTCTGTCTGTTCGCCTGTCTGTCTGGCTGGCTGTCTGTCTGTCTATCCGTCCGTCCATCTGAGTGTCTGTCCTTTCTTTGCACCAAAATAGAACTCAGTAGTCAGCTGTTCCAATGTCGCATCAATTGTTTCCTGAAATGCGACACGACCACGGCCTCCCAGTCACCAGCCCGGTCCCTAACCCTGTCCACGGCTCATTGATTGGAGTTTAGTAATAGCTGTGTTGTTAGCCAAGACAGGTTCTGTCAAAATTATGTGTCTGTGCCTGCCTTCCTTCCTTCCTTCCTTCCTTCCCTCCCGGATAGAGAGCAGAGCAGCAGAGATGTCTTCAGCATCTTGCACCCTTAACAGTTGATGGGTAATTGGAAGTCAAACCCTTGTTTCTGACCCTTGTCCACCACCCCCTACCCACCCCATATCCATCAGAAATAGTTAGCTTCCTCAAGTGCTTATTGAACACATTTGTAATTAAGGAAACTTTTGCGAGATCGACTTTGGCATTCCCTCGCTCTATTTCTGTGCGTTTGGCCGTGAGGCCATCCATTTGGGTTGACATAAAGAGTCAGCTGGAGAGAAGAGGACCAATTATATCTGCTGCCTAGCGGTGTGTGTGTGTCTGTGTGTGTGTGTGTGTGTGTACAAGTGTGTGTCTGTGTGTGTTTTTCCATGTGTGTGCGTGCATGTGTGTGTGTGTGTTCGCTCTGCTCAGCCTCATCGTTTGTCTCCTTGCCTATCTGCCTTCAGAGACACCCCACTCAGCCCTGTGGGGCATGCAGGACACATGCACTCGCACACACACATACAAACACACACATACACACACACACACACACACACACACACACACACACACACACACACGCACACGCACACGCACACGCACACACACACACGAGACAAAGTCTCCCTCAGAGCTACCATCAATCTATTTCACTCTCTATTTTAACCAATGACTGTTCTCCTTTACTGGCTGTTCACTTCATTAGATGGATGCCGATCTTGGATGTCCACGTCCTTTCTGTGTTATTACTGTCAAACTATCGTCCATCCGCCCAGTGACATGTCTGTTGGCATGGCCTGTAGTTTTGTCTTGGGGTTCATTCTGTTCCAGCCGTAGTGACCTTGAAAACGTCCATCATTTTATAGACTCTGTATCTGTGTCTGCTCTCAACTGAAGACAATGACGTATTAGTCCTTCTGTGTGTGTTGTTAGTCCTTCTGTCTGTGTTGTTATTCCTTCTGTGTGTGTTGTTATTCCTTCTGTCTGTGTTGTTAGTCCTTCTGTATGTGTTGTTAGTCCTTCTGTCTGTGTTTTTAGTCCTTCTGTCTGTGTTGTTAGTCCTTCTGTCTGTGTTGTTAGTCCTTCTGTCTGTGTTGTTAGTCCTTCTGTATGTGTTGTTAGTCCTTCTGTGTGTGTTGTTATTCCTTCTGTCTGTGTTGTTAGTCCTTCTGTGTGTGTTGTTATTCCTTCTGTCTGTGTTGTTATTCCTTCTGTCTGTGTTGTTATTCCTTCTGTCTGTGTTGTTAGTCCTTCTGTGTGTGTTGTTATTCCTCCTGTGTGTGTTGTTAGTCCTTCTGTGTGTGTTGTTAGTCCTTCTCTCTGTGTTGTTATTCCTTCTGTGTGTGTTGTTATTCCTTCTGTCTGTGTTGTTAGTCCTTCTGTATGTGTTGTTAGTCCTTCTGTCTGTGTTGTTAGTCCTTCTGTCTGTGTTGTTAGTCCTTCTGTCTGTGTTGTTAGTCCTTCTGTCTGTGTTGTTAGTCCTTCTGTGTGTGTTGTTATTCCTTCTGTCTGTGTTTTTAGTCCTTCTGTCTGTGTTTTTAGTCCTTCTGTCTGTGTTGTTAGTCCTTCTGTATGTGTTGTTTGAATGTTGCTTGTCCATGTAGCAAATGTGCTGTTGGAATGTGTCTGGTACTATGAGGTTCAGGGATGTGTCTGGTACTATGAGGTTCAGGGATGTGTCTTGTACTATGAGGTTAAGGGATGTGTCTGGTACTATGAGGTTCAGGGATGTGTCTGGTACTATGAGGTTCAGGGATGTGTCTGGTACTATCTGAGGTTCAGAGATGTGTCTGGTACTATGAGGTTCAGGGATGTGTCTGGTACTATGAGGTTCAGGGATGTGTCTGGTACTATGAGGTTCAGGGATGTGTCTGGTACTATGAGGTTCAGGGATGTGTCTGGTACTATGAGGTTCAGGGATGTGTCTGGTACTATGAGGTTCAGGGATGTGTCTGGTACTATGAGGTTCAGGGATGTGTTTGGTACTATGGGGTTCAGGGATGTGTCTGGTACTATCTGAGGTTCAGGGATGTGTCTGGTACTATGAGGTTCAGGGATGTGTCTGGTACTATGAGGTTCAGGGATGTGTCTGGTACTATCTGAGGTTCAGGGATGTGTCTGATACTATGAGGTTCAGGGATGTGTCTGGTACTATGAGGTTCAGGGATGTGTCTGGTACTATGAGGTTCAGGGATGTGTCTGGTACTATGAGGTTCAGGGATGTGTCTGGTACTATGAGGTTCAGGGATGTGTCTGGTACTATCTGAGGTTCAGGGATGTGTCTGGTACTATGAGGTTCAGGGATGTGTCTGGTACTATGAGGTTCAGGGATGTGTCTGGTACTATCTGAGGTTCAGGGATGTGTCTGATACTATGAGGTTCAGGGATGTGTCTGGTACTATGAGGTTCAGGGATGTGTCTGGTACTATGAGGTTCAGGGATGTGTCTGGTACTATGAGGTTCAGGGATGTGTCTGGTACTATGAGGTTCAGGGATGTGTCTGGTACTATCTGAGGTTCAGGGATGTGTCTGGTACTATGAGGTTCAGGGATGTGTCTGGTACTATGAGGTTCAGGGATGTGTCTGGTACTATCTGAGGTTCAGGGATGTGTCTGGTACTATGAGGTTCAGGGATGTGTCTGGTACTATCTGAGGTTCAGGGATGTGTCTGGGACTATGAGGTTCAGGGATGTGTCTGGTACTATGAGGTTCAGGGATGTGTGTTTGCTGACTTAGTTTTTTTATTACTTACATCCTGCAGTGCTTTGATTGTTTTAGAAAAGCGCTATATAAATCCTTCTGTATCTATCATTCTAATTGTTTTGTTCGATAGCTAGTAAACATGAGAAAAGTCGTCCTCTAATAGCATTGATGGGTTTGGTTTTTAATGACCAGACCAAAATAACCCCAGACACAGACAACTCAAATGAGGTCAGTGGCTATAACCTGTCTGTGTCTACAGTAGGCCCTACAACACCCCTCTGGTTGGACCTAATAGCTATTAACAGTCACAGTGGTTATAACCTGTCTGTGTCTACAGTAGGACCTACAACACCCCTCTGGTTGAACCTAACAATAGCTATTGGACAGTCAGAGTGGCTACAAGGAGGGAGATATGCTATTGGACAGTCAGAGTGGCTACAAGGAGGGAGATATGCTATTGGACAGTCACAGTGGCTAGAAGGAGGGAGATATGCTATTGGACAGTCAGAGTGGCTAGAAGGAGGGAGATATGCTATTGGACAGTCAGAGTGGCTAGAAGGAGGGAGATATGCTATTGGACAGTCAGAGTGGCTAGAAGGAGGGAGATATGCTATTGGACAGTCAGAGTGGCTAGAAGGAGGGAGATATGCTATTGGACAGTCAGAGTGGCTACAAGGAGGGAGATATGCTATTGGACAGTCACAGTGGCTACAAGGAGGGAGATATGCTATTGGACAGTCACAGTGGCTAGAAGGAGGGAGATATGCTATTGGACAGTCAGAGTGGCTAGAAGGAGGGAGATATGCTATTGGACAGTCACAGTGGCTAGAAGGAGGGAGATATGCTATTGGACAGTCAGAGTGGCTAGAAGGAGGGAGATATGCTATTGGACAGTCACAGTGGCTACAAGGAGGGAGATATGCTATTGAACAGTCACAGTGGCTACAAGGAGGGAGATATGCTATTGGACAGTCAGAGTGGCTAGAAGGAGGGAGATATGCTATTGGACAGTCAGAGTGGCTAGAAGGAGGGAGATATGCTATTGGACAGTCACAGTGGCTACAAGGAGGGAGATATGCTATTGAACAGTCAGAGTGGATAAAAGGAGGGAGATATGCTATTGGACAGTCAGAGTGGCTAAAAGGAGGGAGATATGCTATTGAACAGTCAGAGTGGATAAAAGGAGGGAGATATGCTATTGGACAGTCAGAGTGGATAAAAGGAGGGAGATATGCTATTGGACAGTCAGAGTGGATAAAAGGAAGGAGATATGCTATTGAACAGTCACAGTGGCTAGAAGGAGGGAGATATGCTATTGGACAGTCAGAGTGGCTACAAGGAGGGAGATATGCTATTGAATGACAGTGATGGGTGTTTAAAGGCTTACACAGGCCAGGGGCTACAAGGTACAGTGGTTCAGGACTACAGATGCAGTATCTTAATTTGATCATCCTGTTGTTGCAGGATATTTTTCTGCACAGCAGGAAATGCAAACTTGTAGTGTTTGAGGTTTGAAAAGGATTCTAAAGTTAGTAATTTCCGCTTAAAAATATTGAGACTTGAAAAATGTATCAACCCCTTAATTAAACAAATGTCCATTAATTATAATCCACATATCAAATCACATTTCCTGTTGTTGTAAGACTATTTTCCTGTTGTGTGAAACTGTTGACTGTTGTCACGTTCGTCATAAGGGATGGACCAAAACGCAGCGTGCGTAGAGTTCCACATATTTTAATAAATAGAAACTCACCAAACAAAACAAACAAGCACAAACGAAACGTGACGTTCTGGACTACTCACAGGCAGCTACACAAAAACAAGATCCCACAAAGCACAAGGGGGAAGTGGCTGCCTAAATATGATCCCCAATCAGAGACAACGATAAACAGCTGCCTCTGATTGGGAACCATAACAGGCCAACATCGACATATTAACGCATCGACAAATTAACGCCTAGATGACCCACCCTAAATCACACCCCGACCTAACCAACATAGAGAATAAAAACTCTCTATGGTCAGGGTGTGACATCTGTCCAGTTTAAACACACTGTAATAAACGTAACATGGTCTCATGAAAATTAAATTATTGTTGTTATATTTAGTATGTCACCTGGGCTGATATACAGTATTTGTTCTAAACTTTTTCAGGACACTGTCTTTCAAAGATAATTTGTAGAAATCCAAGTAACTTCATAGATCTTCATTGTTCAATGAACCATAAACAATTAATGAACACTCACCCGTGGAACGGTCGTTAAGACACTAACAGCTTACAGACGGTAGGCAATTAAGGTCACAGTTATGAAAACTTAGGAGAGGCCTTTCTACTGACTCTGAAAAACACCAAAGAAAGATGCCCAAACACCAAAGAAAGATGCCCAGGGTCCCTGCTCATCTGAGTGAATGTGCCTTAGGCATGCTGCAAGGAGGCATGAGGACTGCAGATGTGGCCAGGGCAATACATTTCAATGTCCGTACCGTGAGACGCTTTAGACAGCGCTACAGGGAGACAGGATGGACAGCTGATCGTCCTCGCAGTGGCAGACCACGTGTAACAACACCTGCACAGAATCGGTACATTCGAACATCACATCTGCAGGACAGGCACAGGATGGCAACAACAACTGCCCGAGTTACACCAGGAACGCACAATCCCTCCATCAGTGCTCAGAATGTCGGCAATAGGCTGAGAGAAGCTGGACTGAGGGCTTGTAGGGCTGTTGTAAGGCAGGTCCTCACCAGACATCACAATGGTCATTGTCTGGGGCAGTGTGTTTCACAGCATAATCGGACTGAGCTTGTTGTCATTGCAGGCAATCTCAATGCTGTGACAGGGAAGACATCCTCCTCCCTCATGTGGTACCCTTCCTGCAGGCTCATCCTGACATGACCCTCCGGTATGACAATGCCACCAGTCATACTTCTCGTTCTGTGCGTGATTTCCTGCAAGACAGGAATGTCAGTGTTCTGCCATGGCCAGCGAAGAGCCCGGATCTCAATCCCATTGAGCACGTCTGGGATCTGTTGGATCAGAGGGTGAGGGCTAGGGCCATTCCCCCCAGAAATGACCGGGAACTTGCAGGTGCCTTGGTGGAAGAGTGGGGTAACATCTCACAGCAAGAACTGGCAAATCTGGTGCAGTCCATGAGGAGAAGATGCACTGCAGTACTTAACGCAGCTGGTGGCCACACCAGATACTGACTGTTACTTTTGATTTCGACCCCCCCCCCCCCCCCCCCCCTTTGTTCAGCAACACATTATTCCATTTATGTTAGTCACGTGTCTGTGGAACTTGTTCAGTTTATGTCTCAGTTGTTGAATCTGTTTCTGTTCATACAAATATTTACACATGTTAATTTTCCTGAAAATGAATGCAGTTGACAGTGAGAGGGCGTTTCTTTTTTTTGTGCTAAGTTTATGTTACTGATGGGTCATGTTTATAATGTACTTCTAGAGCTTAGGGTGGTGGCAACAAGTGAACGCAACCTTCTATAAAGTCAGGTAAGATTTTATGAGTTCCCAGTTTGATTCAAAGCTGATGCCATCATGAGGATATGTCATGAATAGTAACAATGTTCTCAAAAAAGTGTTGATAATGTCACTGAAGAAGGTTATGCTCACATGGACTACCATTTCTAACCCACGAGAAAACCCAGAAGGATTGTATGAGTGAGCAGAGGTTGTTTGCAGGGAAGAAGTGCAGTCTGGGACATGAAGTCTTAATGAGCATAAATTGTAAACAACTTTGAGACCGTTATCATGCTCATATATTTTTCATCCATTCTCTCTCTCTCTCTCCCTCTCCCTCTTGTTCCCTCTCTCTTCAATTCAAGGCGCTTTATTGGCATGGGAAAATATGTTAACATTGTCAAAGCAAGTGAAGTAGATAATAAACAAAAGTGAAATAAACAATAAAAATGAACAGTAAACATTACACTCACAGAAGTTCCAAAAGAATTAAGACATTTCAAATGTCATCTTATGTTACACAGTGTTGTAACGATGTGCAAATAGTGAAAGTACAAAAGGGAAAATAAATAAACATAATTATGGGTTGTATTTACAATAGTGTTTTTTCTTCACTGGTTAACCTTTTATTGTGGCAACACGTCACAAATATTGCTGCAGTGATGGCACACTGTGCTATTTTACGCAATAGATATGGGAGTTTATCAAAATTGGGCTTGTTTTCAAATTCCTTGTGGGTCTTTGTAATCTGAGGGAAATCTGTCCCTCTAATATGGTCATACATTTGGCAGGAGGTTAAGAAGTGCAGCTCAGTTTCCACCTCATTTTGTGGGCAGTGTGCACATAGCCTGTCTTCTCTTGAGAGCCAGGTCTGCCTACGGCAACCTTTCTCAATATTAAAGCTATGCTCACTGAGTCTGTAGTCTGTACATAGTGAAAGCTTTCCTTCAGTTTGGGTCAGTCACAGTGGTCAGGTATTCTGCCACTGTGTACTCTCTGTTTTGGGCCAAATAGCATTCCAGTTTGCTTAGTTTTTTTGTGAATTCTTTCCAATCTGTCAAGTAATTATCTTTTTGTTTTCTCATGATATGGTTGGTTCTAATTGTATCTCTGTCCTGAGGCTCTGTGGGGTCTGTTTGTGTTTGTGAACAGAGCCCCAGGACCAGCTTGCTTAGGGGACTTTTCTCCACGTTCATGTCTCAGTAGGTGATGGCTTTGTTATGGAATCACTTCCTTTTAGGTGGTTGTAGAATTGAACGTCTCTTTTCTGGATTTTAATAATTACCAGGTATCGGCCTAATTCTGCTCTGCAAACATTATTTGGTGTTTTACATTGTACACAAAGGATATTTTTGCAGAATTCTGCATGAAGTCTCAGTTTGGTGTTTGTCCCATTTTGTGAATTATTGGTTGGTGAGCAGACCCCAGACTTCACAACCATAAATGACAATGGGTTCTATAACTGATTCAAATATTTTTAGCCAGATCCTAATTGGTATGTCGAATTTGATGTTCCTTTTGATGGCATAGAAGGCCCTTCTTGCTTTGTCTCTCAAATCGTTCACAGATTTGTGGAAGTTACCTGTGGCGCTGATGTTTGGCCAAAGTATGTATCGTTTTTTGTGTGCTGTAGTGCAACGGTGTCTAGATGGAATTTGTATTTGCGGTCCTGTCAACTGGACCTTTTTTAGGGTGAGATTGAGATTGACTACTGAGATTTACGGTCAGGGCCCAGGTCTGACAGAATCTGTGCAGAATATCTAGGTGCTGCTGTAGGCCCTCCTTGGTTGGGGACAGAAGCACCAGATCATCAGCAAAGAGTAGACATTTGACTTCAGATTCTAGTAGGGTGAGGCCGGGTACTGCAGACTGTTGTAGTGCCCTTGCCAATTTGTTGATATGTATGTTGAAGTGGGTGGGGCTTAAGCTGCATCCCTGTCGCACCCCACTGCCCTGTGGAAAGAGATGTGTGTTTTTTGCCAATTTTCCCCGCAAACTTGTTGTTTGTGTACATGGATTTTATAATGTTGTATGTTTTTTCCCCAACACCAGTTTCCATCAATTTGTATAGCAATCCTTCTTGCCAAATTGAGTTGAAGGCTTTTTTTGAAATCAACAAAGCATGAGAAGACTTTACCCCTTGTTTTGGTTTGTTTGTTTGTTTGTCAATTAGGGTGTGCAGGGAGAATATGTGGTCTGTCGTACAGTAATTTGGTAAAAAAATATATTTTGACATTTGCTCAGTACATTATTTTCACTGAGAAAATGTACACTTCTGCTCTTAATGATAATGCAGAGGATTTTCCCAAGGTTGCTGTTGACGCATATCCTATGGTAGTTATTGGGGTCAAACTCATCTGCACTTTTGTGGACAGGTGTGATCAATCATTGGGTCCAAATATTGGGGGCGATGCCAGAGCTAAGGATGATGTTTATTTTTTTATTTTTTTTATTTCACCTTTATTTAACCAGGTAGGCTAGTTGAGAACAAGTTCTCATTTGCAACTGCGACCTGGCCAAGATAAAGCATAGCAGTGTGAACAGACAACAACACAGAGTTACACATGGAGTAAACAATAAACAAGTCAATAACATGGTAGAAAAAAGAGAATCTATATACAATGTGTGCAAAAGGCATGAGGTAGGCAATAAATCGAATAATTACAATTTAGCAGATTAACACTGGAGTGATAAATCATCAGATGATCATGTGCAAGAAGAGATACTGGTGTGCAAAAGAGCAGAAAAGTAAATAAATAAAAGCAGTATGGGGGTGAGGTAGGTAAATTGGGTGGGTAGTTTACAGATGGACTATGTACAGCTGCAGCGATCGGTTAGCTGCTCGGATAGCAGATTTTTAAAGTTGTTGAGGGAGATAAAAGTCTCCAACTTCAGAGATTTTTGCAATTCGTTCCAGTCGCAGGCAGCAGAGAACTGGAAGGAAAGGCGTCCAAATGAGGTTTTGGCTTTAGGGATGATCAGTGAGATACACCTGCTGGAGCGCGTTTTACGGGTGGGTGTAGCCATCGTGACCAGTGAACTGAGATAAGGCGGCACTTTACCTAGCATAGCCTTGTAGATGACCTGGAGCCAGTGGGTCTGACGACGAACATGTAGCGAGGGCCAGCCGACTAGGGCATACAGGTCGCAGTGGTGGGTCGTATAAGGTGCTTTAGTAACAAAACGGATGGCACTGTGATAAACTGCATCCAGTTTGCTAAGTAGAGTATTGGAAGCTATTTTGTAGATGACATCGCCGAAGTCGAGGATCGGTAGGATAGTCAGTTTTACTAGGGTAAGTTTGGCGGCGTGAGTGAAGGAGGCTTTGTTCCGGAATAGAAAGCCGACTCTAGATTTGATTTTGGATTGGAGATGTTTGATATGAGTCTGGAAGGAGAGTTTGCAGTCTAGCCAGACACCTAGGTACTTATAGATGTCCACATATTCTAGGTCGGAACCGTCCAGGGTGGTGATGCTAGTCGGGCGTGCGGGTGCAGGCAGCGAGCGGTTGAAAAGCATGCATTTGGTTTTACTAGCATTTAAGAGCAGTTGGAGGCCACGGAAGGAGTGTTGTATGGCATTGAAGCTCATTTGGAGGTTAGATAGCACAGTGTCCAGGGAAGGGCCGGAAGTATACAGAATGGTGTCGTCTGCGTAGAGGTGGATCAGGCAATCGCCCGCAGCAAGAGCAACATCATTGATGTATACAGAGAAAAGAGTCGGCCCGAGAATTGAACCCTGTGGTACCCCCATAGAGACTGCCAGAGGACCGGACAACATGCCCTCCGATTTGACACACTGAACTCTGTCTGCAAAGTAGTTGGTGAACCAGGCAAGGCAGTCATTAGAAAAACCGAGGCTATTGAGTCTGCCGATAAGAATATGGTGATTGACAGAGTCGAAAGCCTTGGCCAGGTCGATGAAGACGGCTGCACAGTAATGTCTTTTATCGATGGCGGTTATGATATCGTTTAGTACCTTGAGCGTGGCTGAGGTGCACCCGTGACCGGCTCGGAAACCGGATTGCACAGCGGAGAAGGTACGGTGGGATTCGAGATGGTCAGTGATCTGTTTGTTGACTTGGCTTTCAAAGACCTTAGCTAGGCAGGGCAGGATGGATATAGGTCTGTAACAGTTTGGGTCCAGGGTGTCTCCCCCTTTGAAGAGGGGGATGACAGCGGCAGCTTTCCAATCCTTGGGGATCTCAGATGATACGAAGGAGAGGTTGAACAGGCTGGTAATAGGGGGTGCGACAATGGCGGCGGACAGTTTCAGAAATAGGGGGTCCAGATTGTCAAGCCCAGCTGATTTGTATGGGTCCAGGTTTTCCAGCTCTTTCAGAACATCTGCTATCTGGATATGGGTAAAGGAGAAGCTGGGGACGCTTGGGCGAGTAGCAGCGGGCCGGGCGGGGCTGCTGGCCAAGGTTGGAGTCGCCAGGTGGAAGGCATGGCCAGCCATTGAGAAATGTTTGTTGAAGTTTTCGATTATCACGGACTTATCAGTGGTGACCGTGTTATCTAGCCTCAGTGCAGTGGGCAGCTGGGAGGAGGTGCTCTTGTTTTCCATGGACTTTACAGTATCCCAGAACTTTTTGGAGTTAGAGCTACAGGATGCAAGTTTCTGCTTGAAAAAGCTGGCCTTTGCTTTCCTGACTGACTGCGTGTATTGGTTCCTGACTTCCCTGAGCAGTTGCATATCACGGGGGCTCTTCGATGCTATCGCAGTTCGCCACAGGATGTTTTTGTGCTGGTCGAGGGCAGTCAGGTCTGGAGTGAACCAAGGGCTATATCTGTTCTTGGTTCTGCATTTTTTGAACGGAGCATGCTTGTCTAATATGGTGAGGAAGTAACTTTTAAAGAATGACCAGGCATCCTCAACTGACGGGATGAGGTCAATATCCTTCCAGGGTACCCGGGCCAGGTCGATTAGAAAGGCCTGCTCGCAGAAGTGTTTCATGGAGCGTTTGACAGTGATGAGGGGTGGTCGTTTGACAGTGGACCCGTGGCGGATACAGGCAATGAGGCAGTGATCGCTGAGATCTTGATTGAAGACAGCAGAGGTGTATTTGGAGGGCAAGTTGGTCAGGATAATGTCTATTAGGGTGCCCATGTTTACGGATTTGGGGTTGTACCTGGTGGGTTCCTTGATGATTTGTGTGAGATTGAGGGCATCAAGCTTAGATTGTAGGACTGCCGGGGTGTTAAGCATATCCCAGTTTAGGTCACCTAACAGAACAAACTCTGAAGCTAGATGGGGAGCGATCAATTCACAGATGGTGTCCAGGGCACAGCTGGGAGCTGAGGGGGGTCGGTAGCAGGCGGCAACAGTGAGAGACTTATTTCTGGAGAGATTAATTTTTAAAATTAGAAGTTCAAACTGTTTGGGCATAGACTTGGAAAGTATGACAGAACTTTGCAGGCTATCTCTGCAGTAGATTGCAACTCCTCCCCCTTTGACAGTTCTATCTTGACGGAAAGTGTTATAGTTGGGTATGGAAATCTCAGAGTTTTTGGTGGCCTCCCTAAGCCAGGATTCAGACACGGCAAGGACATCAGGGTTGGCAGAGTGTGCTAAAGCGGTGAGTAAGGCAAACTTAGGCAGGAGGCTTCTGATGTTGACATGCATGAGGCCAAGGCTTTTTCGATCACAGAAGTCAACAAATGAGGGTGACTGGGGACATGCAGGGCCTGGGTTTACCTCCACATCACCCGAGGAACAGAGGAGCAGTAGGATGAGGGTGCGGCTAAAGGCTATCAAAACTGGTCGCCTAGAGCGTTGGGGACAAGGAATAAAAGGAGCATATTTATGGGCGTGGTAGAATAGATTCTGGGCATAATGTGCAGACCAGGGTATGGTGGGGCACGGGTACAGCGGAGGCAAGCCCAGGCACTGGGTGATGATAAGAGAGGTTGTATCTCTGGACATGCTGGTCTCAATGGGTGAGGTCACCGCATGTGTGGGGGGTGGGACAAAGGAGGTATCAGAGGTACGGAGAGTGGAACTACGGGGTCCATTGCAAACCAAAACAATGATAACTAGCCTGAACAACAGTATGCAAGGCATATTGATATTTGAGAGAGACATACAATAAGGCATAAAGTGATTGCAGGTCATGATTGGGAGAGCTAGCTAAAACAGCAGGTCAGATAACAGCAGCTAGTCGGCTAACACAGCAACAGAAGGTAAAAATGGCGACGACTGGGCAGAGAGGGTCGGATTAACTACACACAGATCCTGAGTTAAGGCACAGAGCCGACAGATAAAACACAAATAAACAGAATGGAGTGCCGTGAATTAATGGACATGTTTGAGAGTTTTAGTATAGCCAATTGGAATTTGTTGTCTGTATATTTGATCATTTCATAGAGGATATCATCAACTCCACAGTCCTTTTTGGGTTGGAGGGTTTTTATTTTGTCCTGTAGTTCATTCAAGGTAATTGGAGAATCCAGTGGGTTCTGGTAGTCTTTAATAGTTGATTCTAAGATTTTGAATTGATCATGTATATGTTTTTGCTCTTTCTTCTTTGTTATAGAGCCAAAAAGATTGGAGAAGTGGTTTACCCATACATCTCCACTTTGGATATATAACTCTTCGTGTTGTTGTTTGTTTAGTGTTTTCCAATTTTCTATGGATTCTTCAATTACATTGAGCTGATTTCTGACGTGCTGTTCCTTGTTTTTCCGTACTGTATTTCTGTATTGTTTTAGTGATTCACCATAGTGAAGGCGTAGACTCAGGTTTTCTGTATTGTTTTAGTGATTCACCATAGTGAAGGTGCAGACTCAGGTTTTCTGTATTGTTTTAGTGATTCACCATAGTGAAGGTGCAGACTCAGGTTTTCTGGGTCTCTCTCGTTCCCGCTCTCTCCCTCTCTCGTTCCCTCTCTCCCTCTCTCTCTCTCCCCCATCTCTCTCTGTTTCTTTCTCCCTCTCTGTTTCTCTCTCTCTCCCCCATCCCTCCCTCTCTCTCTTCCCATCCCTCTTTCTCTCTCCCCTTTTCTCTATCCCTCACTCCCTTCCCCTGTCCCTCTCGCTCCCTCTAATGGGTAATTACTCTGACCTGGTTCCCTCCCTTGCACTAATGGAATTGTGCCGTGACATTAAAATGTATGAATATTGAAGAAGGGGTTTGAAATGTAACATGGTAATGTGTTTGTGTGTGTGTGTGTGTGTGTGTGTGTGTGTGTGTGTGTGTGTGTGTGTATATGGTAATGTCGTGTTATCATAAGGTTTTCTAGAGATTACAACATGCACAATTTCTCTGCAGTGTGAGAGAGTCTGTATGAGACAGTGTTAACTCTGTGAGCGTCTGTATGAGACAGTGTTAACTCTGTGAGAGTCTGTATGAGACATAGTGTTAACTCTGTGAGCGTCTGTATGAGACAGTGTTAACTCTGTGAGAGTCTGTATGAGACATAGTGTTAACTCTGTGAGAGTCTGTATGAGACATAGTGTTAACTCTGTGAGCGTCTGTATGAGACATAGTGTTAACTCTGTGAGAGTCTGTATGAGACAGTGTTAGCAGTGGCTGTGTTAGAGAGCATCAAGCCCGTGATGCATTGTGGATAAATGGTGACTGACTGATCTACAAATAACAACAAGTAGTTATTTCTGAGTAGAGGTGTTTTATGAATCAGTCAGTCGCCTTCAGTCGCCTTCACTGGGTTTCAGTAAGCCACTGTGCTGGGTCCTTATCTGTGATGGTAGTGTCTCTAGTCACAGAACATAGCAGTTATGAAGGAGTCCATTCTGATTCTCACACTTTTGGGAATGGGGGTTCTACAACCTCGTGCAGCCCTAGCACCAGCTGTGTTTCAGAGCTTAAAGCCATTCTGTGTTAGGAGGCTGTGTGATGGAACTGTAACCATCCATTTTTACCAGGTGGCGTGACCAGGGATTGTCCCTGTACATTATGTCACTGAGATTCTATGACCTGTACGTTAGAATTACCATATTATGATGATTATCAACTTAAATCCTTTGTGTTCCGTCCTGTTTCTGTGCTGGAACATTATGTCAGTGAACATCTGTGGCCTGTACTTTAGAATTCCTACAATTTAGTATAAATTAAGAATTTTAATATGGCTATTAGCGATGAGTCCGAGCCACTGTCCTGTGGGTCTCAGATGGAACCTTATGTCAGTGAGCTGTCGTGACCTGTACGTTAGGATTCCTAGAGTTAGCATATTATGATGATTCAGATTTTCCCGCTGTATTTCCCGCAGTATCTACAGACACAACAACTGTCACGCCCTGACCTGAGATATCTCTGTTTTCTTTATATTATGGTTAGGTCAGGGTGTGACTAGGGTGGATTACGCTAGTTTTTGTATTGTCTAGGGTTTTATGTATGTCTAGGGGTTTTTGTATGTCTATGTTGGCCTGATATGGTTCCCAATCAGAGGCAGCTGTTTATCGTTGTCTCTGATTGGGGTTCATATTTAGGTAGCCATTTCCCCTTTGGTGTTTGTGGGTTCTTATTCTATGTTTAGTTGCCTGTCTGCACTATTCATATAGCTTCGTTCGTTTTGTCCTGACTATGTCCTGACTATCAATAGAGTCAGAGATGGGGAGGGGGGGGGGATTATTTAACTGTTTGAAGAGGAAGGGTTTCAGATAATTTCTGAAGATGCTGTCCTAGCTTCAGGAGGAAGCTGGTTCTACCATAGGGGTGGGAGGGTCAAGAGACCAGAGGTGGCAGAACGGAATGCTCGGGTTGGGCTGTAAGGTTTGAGGGGCAGTTCCTCTTGCTGTTCTGTAGGTAAGCACCAT
The DNA here is from genome assembly GCF_029448725.1 of Salvelinus fontinalis. NCBI lineage: Eukaryota > Metazoa > Chordata > Actinopteri > Salmoniformes > Salmonidae > Salvelinus > Salvelinus fontinalis. The sequence continues at coordinate 53,806,779 of NC_074682.1, forward strand.
AGTATTTTAGTGGATGTGAACTTTGACTGGAAGTCAGTGGAGTGTGCGGAGAAGCAGAGTGGGAGAACTGGGAAGGTTGAACACCAGGTCAGTGTTCTGGATATATTGCAGGGTTTGATGACACAAGCAGAGAGCCCAGCCAATAGAGAGTTGCAGTAGTCCAGACGGGAGATGACAAGTGCCTGGACTAGAACCTGTGTCTCTTCTTGTGTGAGGTAGGGTCGTACTCTATGGATGTTGTAGAGCATGAACCTGCAAGAGCGAGTCACTGCTTTGATGTTTGCAGAGAATGACAGGGTGTTGTCCTGGGTCATACTAAGGTTATTTTCAATCTGGGAGGGTGACACCGTGTAGTTTTCAACCATGATGGAGGTCTTTGAGCGGGCAGGCCTTCCCCGGGAGGAAGAACAGCTCTGTCTTGTTGAGGTTGAGCTTGAGGTGGTGGACCGACATCCAAGTTGAGATATCTGCCAGGCACGCAGAGATGTGTCGCCACCTGAGAGTCAGAAGGGGTGGGGGGTTGTTGAGTATCATCTGCATAGCAATGATAGGAGAGACTATGAGAGGATATGACAGAGCCGAGTGACTTGGTGTAAAGAGAGCGAGAGAGGAGATGACCTAGAACCGAGCTCTGTGGGACACGAATAGTGAGAGTCTCGCAGACAGAGCTCCTCTCCACGTTACCTGGCAGGAGTGGCCTGCCAGGTAGGATGCAATTCAAGAGTGTGCAGAGCCTGTGATGTCCAGCCCTGAGAGGGTGGATAGGAGGATCTGATGGTTCACGGTGTCAAAGGCAGCGGATAGATCTAGGAGGATGAGAACAGAGGAGAGAGAGTCCGCTTTGGCAGTGTGGAGTGCCTCCGTGACATAGAGAAGAGCAGTCTTGGTTGAGTGATCCGTCTTGAAGCCTGACTGGTTAGCGTCAAGAAGATCGTTTTAAGAAAGATAATAAGAAAGTTGATCAGAGACAGCACACTTAAGTTTTTTGGAAAGAATACAAAGGGATACAGTTCAAAGATTTGTGACGTCATATTAGTCGATTATTGGTTTTCTGAGGGGAGCGACTCGGGCCATTTTGAAGTGAGAGGAGACACAGTGGTCAGGGATGAGTTGATGAGGGAAGTGAGGAATGGGAGAAGGTCTCCAGAGATGGTCTGGAGATGAGAGGAGATATGGGGGTCGAGCAGGCAGGTTGTCAGATGGCCAGACCTCACTAGTTGCAGGTAGTCATCTGGAGAGAGATGGGAGACAGATCAAGGCATAGAGTAGTTATGTGTGATGGAGACCAGTGGACTTAATAATAGGCTGAGGGAATGAATAGTGGATTTCGTCAACCTTCTTTTCAGAGTGGTTGACAAATTAGACTGCAGATAGGGAGGATGGAGCGGTGAAGGATTAAGGAGAGAGAAGAAGTTGAAAATTGTTTCCTAAGGTTAGAGGCAGAAGCTTGACATTTAGAGTGGTAGAACGTGGCTTTAGCAACAGATACAGAGGAATATAAGGTAGAGAGGGGGGGAGTGAAAGGATGATAAGTCCTCCAGAAGTTTAGTTTTCCTCCATTTTTGTTCAGCTGCCCGCAGCCCTGTCTGTAAGCTCACAATGAGTCACTCAGTCACGGAGAAGGAGGGGAGAGCCGGCCGGGAGGAAAGGGGACAGTGTGAGTATAAGATGCGGAAAGGGAGGAGAGGAGGGTCGAAGAGGCAGAATCAGGAGGGTGAAGGATTTAGCAGAAGGGAGAGATGATAAGAGAAGAGAGTAGTGGGAGAGAGAGAAGATTGTGACAGCGTTTGACTATCAGGGAAGCGGCTGAGTGGCTAGGGTTGGAGGAAAGGGATACAGAAAAGGAAACAAAAGTAGTGATCAGAGACCTGGAGGGGGGGTTGCAGTGAGATTCGTAGAACAGCCTATAGTAAAAATGAGGTCAAACGTGTTGCCTGCCTTATGAGTTGGAAGGGATTGGGAAATGGGGTTCAGGAAGAGGTCAAAAGAGGCAAGGAGGGGAAAGAGAGTTGGACAGAAATGAATCGAAGGTAGACGTCGGGAGGTTGAAATCACCAAGGACGAAGAACGGCGAGCCATCGTCAGAAAATCAGTTTATCAAGGTGTCAAGCTCATTTAGGAATGATCCAAGGTCATCTGGTGGGTGATAGATGACAATAATGTCCAACTTGAGTGGACACGTGACAGTGACAAAATCAATTTCAAATGAGGAGATGGAGAGGTGAGACAGGGAGAAAAGACAAATTAGTTGCCCTGTGCCATCACCGTGACGACCATCAATGCTCTCATCCGTCTCGGACCACGAGAGAAAACGTAGCCAGATGATGAAAGGTCAGCTGGACTAGCAGTGTTTTCTGGGGTGATCCATGTCTCCGTCAGGGACAAACAGCCAAGGGACTGAAGGTCAGCGTAGGCTGAGATGAACTCAGTGTTCTCTGGGGTGATCCATGTCTCCGTCAGGGACAAACAGCCAAGGGACTGAAGGGCAGCGTAGGCTGAGATGAACTCAGTGTTCTCTGGGGTGATCCATGTCTCTGTCAGGGACAAACAGCCAAGGGACTGAAGGTCAGCGTAGGCTGAGATGAACTCAGTGTTCTCTGGGGTGATCCATGTCTCCGTCAGGGACAAACAGCCAAGGGACTGAAGGGCAGCGTAGGCTGAGATGAACGTGGCGTTCTTGACCGCAGATTGGCAGTTTAAAATGTTGCCAGAGTCCAGGAATTCCACATGGGTTGTGCGTGCAGGGTACTCTAAATTAGAAGGGTTGCAGCCAAGGGATGGGGAGTGTCTCTAAAGACTACAGGGAGAGGTGCGAACAGGTATAGAAAAACACACCTAGTTGCCAAAGCTACAAAATTAGCAAAAAAATGTGATCATCTGTAAATAACTGGGAAAGATACTCAAGTGAGAGAGTGGTGTGGAATCTTCCTCTCTTTCCTTCCTCGAACAACTTGGCAAAACTGTCTTTGTTTCTGCGACAAAACCCTTTCTGGCACAACCACCGCTTATAGGTGCTGCTGAGCAACCAGTGAAGACTGAAGAACTGACACTAATTGCTAATTGCCTAACAGAGATGGAGCGCACACCTCCCTGTTCTGATTGCCCAGGAGAGGTGAAACCACTCCCCCTCCAATACAGCCACTGATTACCAAAACAAGTCACAAATTGCCCTGCCCTTTAATAATTCGGGTTCATGTGTCAACAACTATCTGCAAATGATGAGCAGTCAGCAGTTCACACACCAAGTAGACCACTGGGAAGACAGGCAGTACTTAAACCATAACAGATCAAGACAAAACAATTATACTTATCAGCTGGCAGGCAGACAGACACTGGAACAAGTTTCTGAGTGACAGAGTGAGGGCTTTGCATAGGTACTTTGTTGCTGTATTTTGTGGGACTAGAAAAAACAGCCTGGAATGTAAAATAGCGTTTATTAACCGGTTTCCCATGCTTTTAAAATAACGGTTCTGTTCCGGAACAGTATGGAACACTGTCGTTCCCGGTTCCGTTTCTGTTCGTTGAATTATTTATTTTCTTCTAAATTTTTCAGATGTGTTCCCTGAACCGGTTTCAATCCCTGGTGTGTGTTTAACAATGAGTGCATCCATTCTGTCGCATTCACTGGCACTAAATAGGGTCATGGCTCCTGTGGCAGATAGAGAGTAGTGTGAGGGTAAAACATGTGCCAGTTCCCTGCTCTGTTCAGGTTGAGACACGCTGGTGATTATTCATTCGCTAACTAACCGTTTACCTGTCGGAAGGGTACTCAGGCTACATAAAGACTTCATTACCCATTCATAACATATTCATAAGCAGTACATAAACATGTCATAATCAACAACAATTTTCCTTATTATTCAATCTAAAAGTTAAATACTGTTATTTAATTTCTTGGTTCATTGAGTACAGAATTAGCTGTGAATGTTCAGTACGATGCTTGTGTAGGAGCGGTTTGCTCACTGCAGGTTGGTATTATTGATTGTGCCAGCATAGTGCTAGTCTCTCCCAATAGACAGTAGTGGGTTGGCTGCAAGCGAAGCGAGGCTAGCTCAAGCTAGCTAGCCCCTGGGTCTCAGAGTGATAATACACTATTGATTCATTCAAGACTCGGCCTGACCACCCTCCTATGCAGGTACTGTAAGCTGTTAAGCCTCTCTCTCTCTCTTTGTCTTTCTATCTCTCTCCTCCCCTCTCGACTCCTCTCACTCTCTCGCTCTTTCTCTCTCTAGTGTTCTCCATCTAGCTTTCTCTCTCTCTATCATTCTCCATCTAGCTTTCTCTCTCTCTCTCTCTCTTTCTCTCTCTAGTGTTCTCTAGCTAGCTTTCTCTCTCTCTCTCTCTCTCTCTCTCTCTCTCTCTCTCTCTCTCTCTCTCTCTCTCTATTGTTCTCCATCTAGCTTTCTCTCTCTCTCTCCCCTCTCTCTTTCATCACTCCTCCTCACCCCTCTCTCTATCTCTGGATTGGACTTATTCTCCCTGGCCCAGCCTCCTCAGTCCTCAGCTCTTTCACAAACCACAATCAGAGATTGGACTAGAGCTAGGCTAATCAAGAGTAGCACCGTTCAAACCACAGAAGGCTGTAGTCATAGAAATTGAATCTATGTATTATACACTGCTCAAAAAAATAAAGGGAACACTTAAACAACACAATGTAACTCCAAGTCAATCACACTTCTGTGAAATCAAACTGTCCACTTAGGAAGCAACACTGATTGACAATACATTTCACATGCTGTTGTGCAAATGGAATAGACAAAAGGTGGAAATTATAGGCAATTTGCAAGACACCCCCCAAAACAGGAGTGATTCTGCAGGTGGTGACCAAAGACCACTTCTCAGTTCCTATGCTTCCTGGCTGATGTTTTGGTCACTTTTGAATGCTGGCGGTGCTCTCACTCTAGTGGTAGCATGAGACGGAGTCTACAACCCACACAAGTTGCTCAGGTAGTGCAGTTCATCCAGGATAGCGCATCAATGCGAACTGTGGCAAAAAGGTTTGCTGTGTCTGTCAGCGTAGTGTCCAGAGCATGCAGGCGCTACCAGGAGACAGGCCAGTACATCAGGAGACGTGGAGGAGGCCGTAGGAGGGCAACAACCCAGCAGCAGGTCCGCTACCTCCGCCTTTGTGCAAGGAGGTGCACTGCCAGAGCCCTGCAAAATGACCTCCAGCAGGCCACAAATGTGCATGTGTCAGCATATGGTCTCACAAGGAGTCTGAGGATCTCATCTCGATACCTAATGGCAGTCAGGCTACCTCTGGCGAGCACATGGAGGGCTGTGCGGCCCCACAAAGAAATGCCACCCCACACCATGACTGACCCATCGCCAAACCGGTCATGCTGGAGGATGTTGCAGGCAGCAGAACGTTCTCCACTGCGTCTCCAGACTCTGTCACGTCTGTCACATGTGCTCATGTGCTCAGTGTGAACCTGCTTTCATCTGTGAAGAGCACAGGGCGCCAGTGGCGAATTTGCCAATCATGGTGTTCTCTGTCAAATGCGAAACGTCCTGCACGGTGTTGGGATGTAAGCGCAACCCCCACCCGTGGACGTCGGGCCCTCATACCACCCTCATGGAGTCTGTTTCTGACCGTTTGAGCAGACACATGCACATTTGTGGCCTGGTGGAGGTCATTTTGCAGGGCCCTGGCAGTGCTCCTCCTGATCCTCCTTGCACAAAGGCGGAGGTAGCGGTCCTGCTGCTGGGTTGTTGCCCTCCTACGGCCTCCTCCATGTCTCCTGATGTACTGGCCTGTCTCCTGGTAGCGCCTGCATGCTCTGGACACTACGCTGACAGACACAGCAAACCTTTTTGCCACAGTTCGCATTGATGTGCCATCCTGGATGAACTGCACTACCTGAGCCACTTGTGTGGGTTGTAGACTCCGTCTCATGCTACCACTAGAGTGAGAGCACCGCCAGCATTCAAAAGTGACCAAAACATCAGCCAGCAAGCATAGGAACTGAGAAGTGGTCTGTGGTCACCACCTGCAGAATCACTCCTGTTTTGGGGGGTGTCTTGCTAATTGCCTATAATTTTCACCTTTTGTCTATTCCATTTGCACAACAGCATGTGAAATTTATTGTCAATCAGTGTTGCTTCCTAAGTGGACAGTTTGATTTCACAGAAGTGTGATTGACTTGGAGTTACTTTGTGTTGTTTATGTGTTCCCTTTATTTTTTTGAGCAGTGTATTTCTATGTCTCAATCAGTGTTCTGTTGTCTCCACAGCAGGGCGTACTGCTTGATGTGATACTAGTGTTAATTAGCTTCCTGAACCCCCTTAGCTGCACAAGAGGCTCTCCCATAATGGTTGAGTAGTTGAGGGGGTCAAGGGGTTAAATATGAAGCTACATACAGTACACACAGTCTATTAGTATTGTAGCTAGATTGTTGAAGAGGTCAAGGGGGTGGATATGGAGCTAGGCTAGCTGTTGAGGTGGGCAGGCAGTTGTCTGTTTCACTTTTTGAGGTGCTGATGGGATATGAGAGAGGTCGTGTGAGAGGCATTCAGACACTAAGATGGGATATGTGAGAGGTACTGTATGTAGTGTGAGAGGCATTCAGAGACTATAAGATGGGATATGAGAGAGGTAGTGTGAGAGGTATTCCGACACTAAGATGGGATATTTGAGAGGTACTGTAGTGTGAGAGGCATTCAGAGACTATAAGATGGGATATGTAAGAGGTAGTGTGAGAGGCATTCAGACTCTTAAGATGGGATATGAGAGAGGTAGTGTGAGAGGCATTCAGACTCTAAGATGGGATATGAGAGAGGTAGTGTGAGAGGCATTCAGACTCTAAGATGGGATATGAGAGAGGTAGTGTGAGAGGCCTTCAGACTCTAAGATGGGATATGTAAGAGGTAGTGTGAGAGGCATTCAGACTCTAAGATGGGATATGAGAGAGGTAGTGTGAGAGGCCTTCAGACTCTAAGATGGGATATGTAGGAGGTAGTGTGAGAGGCATTCATTCACTCTTAAGATGGAGGACAAGTTAAACCCTTTCAAACGCTTTCAACAAGAGATAACATTTTTCTGCCAGCTTCCACTGAGTAGCTGAACACCTCTTACATACCTGTTCCAGTTTGGTCCTCTGTAAAGCACTTTGGTAGGTCAAATGTTTTGGTTGGCACATTTAAAGCCACATTGTGGCTTCAGATGATACTCTGCCTGCGAACATGTCTGTCTGCACACTGTATTGTGTCTTCGAGCCATAAAAGCCTTCCCATCCCTGCATGAGAGGTTTTTTGTCCTCTTGTCTTTTTGGGGGGAGTCAGAGAGAGATGTTTTCTTTATGTCTTTGTCAGTCTGCTTGAGGCATGATCTGTGGTCGGCTATGTCTCTACTGTCTCTCTCATTATCATGACACAAGGCGAGCCCCAGATGCAGACGGTTGGAGTCTTACAATATTTATTCATCCAATAGGGTTAAGAAGGGCTAGGCAAGAGAATGGTCGTGGACAGGCAAAAGGTCAAAACCAGTTCAGAGTCCGGGAGGTACAGAGTGGCAGGCAGGCTCGAGGTCTTGTGCAGGCCGAATGGTCCGGCAGGCGGGTACAGAGTCCAGAAACAGGCAAGGGTCAAAACTGGGAGGACTAGAAAAAGGAGAATAGCAAAGGCAGGAGACCGGGAAAACCTGCTTGTTGACTTGGAACATACAAGACAACTGGCAGAGAGAGACAGGAAACACAGGGATATATACACTGGTACAAAGAGACAGGAAACACAGGGATATATACACTGGGGAAAATAAGCGACACCTGGAGGGGGTGGAAACAATAATGTGGACAGGTGAAACACAGACAGAGAAACAAACAAACAAACAAACAGAGACATTGAGTCTGCCTCCTAAATGCCACCCTATTCCAGATATAATGAATTACTAGACGTGCTTGCAGGACACCTATGGGCCCTGGTCAAAAGTAGCGCTCTACATAGGAAATAAGTTGCTATTTAGGACAAGTACTAACCCAACCCTGAACACAGGAGCTAGACAGCCTATCCCAAGGAGGCACTCCTGACTAACCCTGAACAGAGAGAGGAGAGATATGTCTCAAATGTCACCCTATTTCCTGTATTGTGCACTACTTTTGACCAGAGTCCTATGGGCCCCGGTGCAAAAAGAGTGCACTACATAGGGAATAGGGTGCCATTTGAGAGTCTGGTGAGATCTCTTTCCTCCTCAACCTTTCTTCTGGTTTGGTGGTGTGCTGGAGGTACAGACTGCAGTCGTCTCTGGTTTTAGTGACAGATAACATGTCCTATCATCCAGTAAGGAGTCTAGGTAGATTGGTCATACTGTAGTGATGTGCTGGTTGACTCATAGTCCACACTGTTGTTATATCTGGGGGGCGGGTGGGTTTAGGGTCGTTCAACATTGATTGGATGAAGAGAATTAAAAAACAACAACAATACCTTATAAAAATCCTTAACTTATATAAATTGTACAATTTAAATATTTACGCTACTTTGAGATGTTTCATTTAATTGGCATCAGTGCAGAAGCCTATAAGCTTTTGGGGCATAACTGTACGCTCGCCAGATAGCCTACACACCAATCGCCAAATGCTTTTGAGAATGGGCAGAAAAATCTATCCATGCAGGCAAAAAGGACAAGTTTAATTCAATAAGAGAAAAGCTGTGAAATGGAGAGTTAAAAAAAGTGATGTTTGGGAAAGATTTGTTGAAGTGGTAAAACAGGAAGATAGCGGTGCCGGCGATGGTGTCATGATTGTGAGGCACTGTATAAATTCAAAAGTAACAAGATGGGGACTTCAAATAGGCACATGGCACATCAAGGGATCTGTAGCCTACTGTAATAAACTCAGCAAAAACAACAACAATCCCTTTTTCAGGACCCTGTCTTTCAAAGATAATTCGTAAAAATCCATCTAACTTCACAGATCTTCATTGTAAAGGGTTTAAACACTGTTTCCCATGCTTGTCCAATGAACTATAAACAATTAATGAACACTCACCTGTGGAACGGTCGTTAAGACACTAACAACTTACAGACGGTAGACAATTAAAAACTTCTTAGGGATCAAATCCCTTTAGCGGGATCGATTTGACAACATCCGGTGAAATTGAGGAGCGCCAAATTCAAATTAAATTACTATAAATATTTAACTTTCATGAAATCACAAGTGTAATACATCAAAATAAAGCTTAACTTGTTGTTAATCCATCCGCCATGTCAGATTTCAAGGCTTTACGGCGAATGCAGACCATGCGATTATCTGAGGACAGCACCCCGCATACAAACACATATAAATCATATTTCAACCAGCCAGGTGCGACACAAAAGTCAGAAATAGCGATATAACATATGCCTTACCTTTGAAGATCTTCTTCTGTTGGCACTCCAAAATGTCCCAGAAACATCACACATGGTCCCTTTGTTCGATAAATTCCTTCTTTATATCCCCAAAATGTCCATTTATTTGGCGCGTTTGATCAGAAATACACTGGTTCCAACTCACCCAATATGACTACACAGTATCTAATAAGTTACCTGTAACCTTGATCCAAACATTTCAAACAACATTCCTAATCCAAATTTAGGTATCCTAAAACGTAAATAATCTATAACATTTAAGACGGGATAAACTGTGTTTAATACCGGACGAAAACAAAGTGAAGCGTGTTCCAGGTCGTGCGCACCAAAAGACTTGAGTCCTCCTGGAGTGACACATGGAAAGAACAGGGCTACTTCTTCATTTCTCAAAAGAAAAACATCAACCAATTTCTAAAGACTGTTGACATCTAGTGGAAGCCATAGGAACAGCAAGCATATTCCGATTAAAAAGGGCTTACCATAGAAAACACATTGAGCTCAACATTTTTTCCCCCAGGATGGATTGTGCTCGGGGTTTCACCTGCCAAATCAGTTCTGGTATACTCACAGACATTATTCAAACAGTTTTAGAAACTTCAGAGTGTTTTCTATCCAAATCTACTAATAATATGCATATCCTAGCTTCTGGGCCTGAGTAGCAGGCAGTGTACTTTGGGCATGCTTTTCATCCGGATGTGAAAATACTGCCCCCTAGCCCAAAGAGGTTTTTAAGTTCACAGTTATGAAAACTTAGGACACTAAAGAGGCCTTTCTACTGACTCTGAAAAACACCAAAAGAAAGATTACCAGGGTCCCTGCTCATCTGCGTGAACGTGCCTTAGGCATGCTACAAGGAGGCATAAGGACTGCAGATGTGGCCAGGGCAATAAATTGCAATGTCCGTACTGTGAGACGCCTAAGACAGCGCTACAGGGAGACAGGACGGACAGCTGATTGTCCTCGCAGTGGCAGACCACGTGTAGCAACACCTGCACAGGATCGGTACATCCGAACATCACACCTGAGGGACAGGTACAGGTTGGCAACAACAACTGCCTGAGTTACACCAGGAATGCACAATCCCTCCATCAGTGCTCAGTCGGCAATAGGCTGAGAGAAGCTGGACTGAGGGCTTGTACGCCTGTTGTAATGCAGGTCCTCACCAGACATCACCGGCAACAACGTCACCTATGGGCACAAACCCACCGTCGCTGGACCAGACAGGACTGGCAAAAAGTACTCTTCACTGACGAGTCGCGGTTGTCTCACCAGTGGTGATGGTAAGATTTGCGTTTATCGTCGAAGGAATGAGCGTTACACTGAGGCCTGTACTCTAGAGCGGGATTGATTGGATGTGGAGGGTCCGTCATGGTCTGGGGTGGTGTGTCACAGCATCATCGGACTGAGTTTGTTGTCATTGCAGGCACTCAACGCTGTGCGTTACAGGGAAGACATCCTCCTCCCTCATGTTGGTACCCTTCCTGCAGGCTCATCCTGACATGACCCTCCAGCATGACAATGCCACCAGCCATACTGCTCGTTCTCTGCGTGATTTCCTGCAAGACAGGAATGTCAGTGTTCTGCCAAGTCCAGCGAAGAGCCCAGATCTCAATCCCATTGAGCACGTCTGGGACCTGTTGGATTAGAGGGTGAGGGTTAGGGCCATTACCCCCAGAAATGTCCGGGAACTTGCAGGTGCCTTGGTGGAAGAGTGGGGTACCATCTCACAGCAAGAACTGGCAAATGTGGTGCAGTCCATGAGGAGGAGATGCACTGCAGTACTTAATGCAGCTGGTGGCCACACCAGATACTGACTGTTACTTTTGATTTTGACCCCCCCTTTGTTCAGGGACACATTATTACATTTCTGTTAGTCACATGTCTGTGGAACTTGTTCAGTTTATGTCTCAGTTGTTGAATCTTGCTATGTTCATACGAATATTTACACATGTTAAGTTTTCCTGAAAATGAACGCAGTTGACAGTGAGAGGACGTTTCTTTTTATGCTGAGTTCATAACAACTCATATACCCATAAAATGTACTACTGCAGAATTGTTCATTTCTTGCAGTAAGATGATACACCAAATGTAATAACATTTTGATTCGGGAACAGGAGTGGAGAAATTAGATTTATATATTTCAGAATCCTGAGAGAATGCGAATTCCCAGTTAGGGACCGTCTGTAGTGGTGCTATCTTTATCAGCATCATAAAATATGATATTATTTCAACCACATAGAATATGCATCTACGCCAAACTGAAATCTTATCAGAAACATTTTCGTGGTTTTCACAGTTTTCTATTTCCTTACAACCGGTCAAACTGATGTCATTTGGAATTGTTGGTCCCTAAATGTCTTTGCTTCATGTAAGAGGAAGGGATGACAGAGAAAACTTTACTGATGTCAACTAGATTGAAGCTTTAATTCTATCGATTTATGACATTATTCTGCTGAGCAAGAGTTTATTTCGTCTTCTAGGGAAACACGTAATAACAAAAGAGAAGCTCCATGTATAAAATTAGTGATAAGTTGACTAACAAATAGCTTACCAAAATGTCAGAAACATATCAAATCAGGCTAAAAAAAGGTCCCTGCCCCCCAAAAATGCTGCATTCTTTGACTGTAGCCTGGAGCACATGCTCTATATTAGTGGGTTGGGGTCGGGTGCAACCCCCCCCCGAGATTCACTTTATCACATATAGTCATGGGGTTACCAATGGGTTATTAGCAATGGGTGCGGGGAAACATACAGCTGACCCGAAACCCACTATCACACTTGTCTTAGCATGCATGTTTGGTAAATAATTTGTTGTAGACCAGACATTCTTTCCGTGGTAATATTGTTTCATGCATAAGTCAGGTTCTCCAAGCATTTTAACACCTAGTTTGTTTGAAAGTTGCTTTTATCAAAACAATTGATCCAGATTAAAGTTAGTGAACGAAAATGTTCATAGCGGACAGCTAGAGGACCGAGGCAGCAGAGGATCCCTTATGGTTAGCCAGACTCTGACAGAGCAGGTGGAGATTGAATTGCAGTGTTGTCAGGTCTCAGGAGACTTACTGACATTTTACTTCGGGGGGGGGGGGGGGGGGGGGGGGGCAATACTGCGGAATCGGCTGAATCTGACTTTCTTATGACCACACATGCAGTTTCTGACCCACAGTACACGTTACTACTGCAGGCAGGCAGGCAGGCAGGAAAGTTGCTGACAGGACAACAATGTGACCCCCAAAGTGCGGGAGCCACTTACGGTAACAGGTGCATGCATGAGGGAGTGTAGGGAGTGTGTGTGTGTGTGTGTGTGTGTGTGCGCGTTTGAGCTTTGTAGTCTGGTCAGATTGGCTGGACCTCAACGCGACCTGCTCAACCGGACTGCAGTGGAGCAGACATGGACACAAACTGACACGCAACCAGAACACACCTCAGACAGATGCAGCTACGGCAACACTGGACTGGCCTGAGGCTGCAGGGGAAACTCACTGCTCTGAGGCTGCAGGGGAAACTCACTGCTCTGAGGCTGCAGGGGAAAGCCACTGCTCTGAGGCTGCAGGGGAAACTCACTGCTCTGAGGCTGCAGGGGAAAGCCACTGCTCTGAGGCTGCAGGGGAAACTCACTGCTCTGCACTGTCCTGACCCCTCTGTCTCCCATTCTATGTACCAGAATGCTGCCATTGGTGACGACAGGTTGGTGGTGTTGATGTCTGGCAGTCTGGGACACCTACATAGGATTACTGTACGTGGCCTCCAGATTGCAGGCCTGCTTAAGACCACAGCAAGGCTGCTGGCTAGGTACTGCTCTGGTTCAGCTGTTATGGCCAGCCTAACTGTGTGGAGGAGAAGGTACTGCTCTGTTTCAGCTGTTACGGCCAGCCTAACTGTGTGGAGGAGAAGGTGCTTTTTGTTCTTGTGAGTGCATTTTACTGCAGTGGGCTAAATCAGGGTCACACAGAGTGTTTCTGGGTAGTCTTAAACAAATCTACTTTGAAACAAAAGTATACACCTCACACACATGGTTATGAGCTTTAAAAAAGATGACACCTGTATCATGTCAGATATAGAGTTGAAATGTATTATGCTTTGAGTTTGCATCCCAATATTACACTTTAAATACATCACAGAAGACTGAAATATAACTAAACCGTAATGTGATATTTCCGTTTCTTTAATTAGCAAACATTTCTAAAAATCTGTTTAAATGATTAAATCCTTCTCATTATGTGCTCTTGTGATGTCATTATGGGCTATTGTGATGTCTTTATGGGGTATTGTGATGTCATTATGGGGTATTGTGATGTCATTATGGGGTATTGTGATGTCATTATGGGGTATTGTTATGTCATTATGGGGTATTGTGATGTCATTATGGGGTATTGTAAAACTATGTAATCCATTTTAGAATAAGGCTGTAACGTAACAAAATGTGGAAAAAGTGAAGAGGTCTGAATACTTTCCGAATGCACTGTATATGTAGGTCAGTGTCAGAACCTGATTCAATTTGCAGTGGTACTGGTGTGGTTGAGGTGGGTATAGACATATACAACACGACTTGTAGTAGGATATACATGTAAACAGGGCTGAAAGGTGACTGGTAGCAGGAATATATAAATATGTATGTTAATATACTAATGGTGATATGTGCATATTTATGTAACATGAGTACTAGTGACCAGTAACAGGATAAATAGATACTAATGGTAATATATACATGTCAACAGGGGTACTAGTGACTAGTAACATGATAAATAGATAGATACTAATGGTAATATATACATGTAAACAGGAGTACTAGTGACCAGTAGCAGGATAGATAGATACTAATGGTAATATATACAGTACATGTAAACAGGAGTACTAGTGACCAGTAGCATGATAAATAGATAGATACTAATGGTAATATATACATGTCAACAGGAGTAATAGTGACCAGTAACATGATTAAATAGATAGATACTAATGGTTATATATGCATGTAAACAGGAGTACTAGTGACCAGTAGCAGGATAAATAGATAGATACTAATGGTAATATATACATGTCAACAGGAGTAATAGTGACCAGCAGCAGGATAAATAGATACTAATGGTAATATATACATGTAAACAGGAGTACTAGTGACCAGTAGCAGCATAGATAGATACTAATGGTAATATATACATGTAAACAGGAGTACTAGTGACCAGTAGCATGATAAATAGATAGATACTAATGGTTATATATACATGTCAACAGGAGTACTAGTGACCAGTAGCAGCATAGATAGATACTAATGGTAATATATACATGTAAACAGGAGTACTAGTGACCAGTAGCAGGATAAATAGATATATACTAATGGTTATATATACATGTCAACAGGAGTACTAGTGACCAGTAGCAGGATAAATAGATACTAATGGTAATATATACATGTAAACAGGAGTACTAGTGACTAGTAGCAGGATAAATAGATCAATACTATCGGTAATGGGAATTGGTTATGGCAATCAATAATCAATGAACAGCAGCGTAATGGAGTAATACATCTAATCAATAATAATTTTAGCAGCAGTGTAGGTTGTGTATGAGTGGGTAGATGGGCACAGAGTCAGTGTGGATAGTCTGTGGGAGAGTCTGTGTGATAGTCTGTGGGAGAGTCTGTGGGAGAGTCTGTGGGAGAGTATGTGGGAGAGTCTGTGTGATAGTCTGTGGGAGAGTCTGTGGGAGAGTCAGTGTGGAGAGTATGTGGGAGAGTCTGTGTGGAGAGTCTGTGGGAGAGTATGTGGGAGAGTCTGTGTGGAGAGTCTGTGGGAGAGTCTGTGGGAGAGTGTGTGGAGAGTCTGTGGGAGAGTCAGTGTGGAGAGTCTGTGGGAGAGTCTGTGGGAGAGTCTGTGGGAGAGTCTGTGGGAGAGTCTGTGTGGAGAGTCTGTGTGGAGAGTCTGTGGGAGAGTCTGTGGGAGAGTCTGTGGGAGACTGTGTGGAGAGTCTGTGGGAGAGTCAGTGTGGAGAGTCTGTGGGAGAGTCTGTGGGAGAGTCTGTGGGAGAGTCTGTGGGAGTCTGTGGGAGAGTCTGTGTGGAGAGTCTGTGTGGAGAGTCTGTGTGGAGAGTCTGTGGGAGTCTGTGGGAGAGTCTGTGGGAGAGTCTGTGGGAGCCTGTGGGAGAGTCTGTGGGAGAGTCTGTGTGGAGAGTCTGTGGGAGTCTGTGGGAGTCTGTGGGAGAGTCTGTGGGAGAGTCTGTGGGAGAGTCTGTGGGAGAGTCTGTGGGAGTCTGTGGGAGAGGGAGTAGTTGTTAGTCATTTAAGATGATTGTGGCCAGGGGATCCAAGCTGTTTAGGAGTCTGTTTGAGCCTTGATGTACGGGTCAACGCTGCGGGAAGATTGGGTGTTGCAGCACACCCTGAAAAAACATTTAAAAAAATAAATAATATTAATTGAAAATACATACATTTTATGGGGGGGTGCATCGGTACCGCCTGTCAGACGGGAGCATAGAGAACGGGGCATGTCTCAGGCGGCTGTAGTCTTTAACAATTTTTTGTGGGTTTCTCAGACACCGCCAGATATATAGGTCCTGGATGGCTGGGCCGTTTGCACCATCCACTGTAGGCTTTCAAGTCGCGGGCGGTGCAGTTGTATACCAGATGGTAATACAACCAGTCAGGATGCTCTCGATGGTGCAGCTGAAATTGTTGAGTCCTTTGGGATTGTGATGTGATTTGTCGATTCAATAAAGTATTTAAAATGTGCGTGTGTCTGTGTGTGTGTGTGTGTGTGTGTGTGTGTGTGTGTGTGTGTGTGTGTGTGTGTGTGTGTGGTGTGCGTGTGCGTGTGTGTGTGTGAGTGTTAGAGAGAGACTGTGAAGACCATCTGCCTCTGTTTACTTTCTATTTCACACCAACTCACCAACCCTCCCTCCCTCCCTCCCTCCCTCTTACTCTCTCTCTCTTTATCCAGTGTCCACCAAATATCAGAGAACTATAACCTGTCTAGGATCAGCGTGGCGCTAGCGGCACACCCCCCCCCCCCCCCCCCCACTGAAAAACCAGTGCCGCGAAATTCAAAAAAAATATTTTTTTAAAATATTTAACTTTCACACATTAAAGTCCAATACAGCTAATGAAAGACACAGATCTTGTGAATCCAGTCAACATTTCCGATTTTTAAAATGTTTTACAGGGAAGACACAATATGTAAAGATGTACATCTATTACCTAAAAACACATTAGCATAATCCACCATCTTTTATTTGTCCACCAACACCAGTAGCCATCACCAATTCGGCTAAACTAAGATATTTATAGCCCCTAACCAACAAAAAAACTCATTAGATGACAGTCTGATAACATATTTATGGTATGGGATAGGTTTTGTTAGAAAAAAGTGCATATTTCAGGTAGATGGCATAGTTTACAATTGCACCCACCATCACAAATGGACTAGAATAATTACAATGAGCAACGTGTTTACCTAACTACTAATCATCAAACATTTCGTACAAATACACAGCATACACGAATCGAAAGACACAGATCCTGTGAATACAGACAATATTTCAGATTTTCTAAGTGTCTTACAGCGAAAACACAATAAATCGTTATATTAGCATAGCACATAGCACATAGCAGCCCAGCATTGATTCTAGCCAAAGTGGGCGATAACGTCAACATCGCCAAAAATATATTAATTTTTTCACTAACCTTCTCAGAATTCTTCAGATGACACTCCTGTAACATCATATTACACAATCCATATAGAGTTTGATCGAAAATGTTTATATTTAGCCACCAAAATCATGGTTAGACAATGTGAAATGTAGCTCAGCTGGTCAGAAAATGTCCTTGCGCCACTTAGACAGTGATCTACTCTTATACATAAATACTCATAAACGTGACTAAAAAATATAGGGTGGACAGGGATTGATAGACAATTTAATTCTTAATACAATTGCGTTATTACATTTTTTAATTTATCCTTACTTTTCAATACAGTTTGCGCCAAGCGAAGCTACGTCAAAAAACATGGCGTCCTAAGCCACTAAAATGTTTCGACAGAAACACGATTTATCATAATAAAAATGTCCTACCTTGAGCTGTTCTTCCATCAGTATCTTGGGCAAAGGATCCTTTCTTGGGAGAAATCGTCTTTTGGTGGAAAGCTGTCCTCTTGCCATGTGGAAATGTCAACTGCGTTCGGGATGAACTGAAAAGCGTGCCCAACTTTTCACATCGTTGCAAAAATAAATGTCCCAAAATCGCACTAAACGGATATAAATTGCTATAAAACGCCTTAAATTAACTACCTTATGATGTTTTTAACTCCTAAAACGAGTGAAAAGATGACCGGAGAAATATAACAGGCTAAACTAACGCTTGGAACAGGTGCGCGCCGGTGTCCTCTAGGCTCATGACGCAGCTCCCAAAGAATGACTAGCTTCAGGGTTTTTTCATTTGTAGGGCCTGTGAACGAGCAATCGACCCCGTTGGAATCGTCATCACGTAAAGGCATCCAGGGGAAGACGTAAGAAGTGTCCGTATAGTCATAGCAACGACAGTGCCCTTTTAAATGACTTCAGAAGAGTGGCCAACATTTCTCAAATCTGACTCCATGTCAGGGAAATTGCTGTAGAATGGGCTCTGTTCCACTTAGAGACAAAATTTCAACTCCTATAGAAACTATAGACTGTTTTCTATCCAATAATAATAATAATATGCATATTGTACGATCAAGGATTTTGTGGGAAGCCGTTTAAAAAATTAGCCAAATTAGCATAAGTAGTCTAAACAGCGCCCCCATCCCCAACAGGATAAAATCCCTCTGTATTGCTATGGCAACCCCCGTCACAAAAACAAGAAGAGGTTAGAAGAGGTAGCACAGATGTGTTTGTGGTGGAGCTGAAGTTAAGGTGATTTAGGCATCTGCTTTTGGAGCAAAAAAACAAAATCATACAGACAACAACGTATCGTTTGTATCTCTGTTTGCTGCAGCAGATTTTCTAGCTGCCATTTTGTCTAAACAACTGGTAGAGATGAGGCATTACGTGTCATCTGTTCTACACTGAGCTGCTTTTCACCTCTTGATCATCTGAATGGTTGTTATCATGGTCATATTTTACAGTAACATTGATTATAATTGTAAATATACGTATTTTTAATATCATCTATCTCCGAAACAATTTTTCAAACATCACACATTGTATTTCACATCTCTGACATCCAGCAGTTGATAAAGAAGATTACCAGAAGAGAGGCTGAGATTTATTAATGCATACTGTAGTGTACAGTATGTCCTGGGACATCCTGCCTGTCTGTCTGTCTGCCAGTGTTAACAGACGCTCCAGGGCTCTGGGGAACTAGGTGCTTTGGCAGTCTGCCTGCCTGTCTGCCTACCTGTCTCCCTGGCCGCCTGCCTGCTTTTCTGCCTGCCCGTCCCGTCGCCCTGCCTCCCTCCCTCCCTCCGTCTCCCTGCCTCCCTCCCTGTCTGTCTGTCTGGCTCCCTCCCTGCCTTTCCCCCTGCCTGCCAGCCTGCCTCCCTGCCTGGTTGTGTTGGCACCTGGTTACGGGCTGTCATTGCTGGGTGGCAGACTCGGAGTGAGGGGCACAGGAAGGCTTCCTGGCATCACCAGCCTGCCAACTCTGACAGCACCGCAGGGCAGCAGGGTGATTTCCACTGGCACGAAGGGGCCCTGATTCCTGACCCCTAACCCTTGACCTCTAGCCCCTGACCTGGCCTAGTTGGCTTTTACTCTGAAAGCTGTGTAGTTTGGTGGAGGCTGACTGTGCTGGGTAGAATAGAATAGAATAAAATATACTATATTATTACAGATTTTTATTGTTATTGCAACAATAATGACAAAACAAATCATCTTTATTTTTTTATGTCCGTATTAAAGCTGGTCCCCTGACTGATTGTTGGCGTCACGTGATCCTTAACCCTGAGTCGATGGGAGATTAGTGCTGGTTAAGCCTGTATAATGGTGGCTTAACCTACTGCTCCACTTACTGTACTCTGCTGACCAGGCCTGTGCTGTCCTTTCAGGCCATCTGCTCCCTTAATACTGCTACTGCTCTCTGTGGTACATGTTGTGTCCCAGTCCCAGCCTCATTCCCAGCCCCAGCCTCAGTCCCAGACTCAGCCCCAGACTCAGTCCCAGCCTCAGCCCCAGCCTCAGTCCCAGCCTCAGTCCCAGTCCCAGTCCCAGCCTCAGCCCCAGCCTCAGCCCCAGCCTCAGTCCCAGCCTCAGCCCCAGACTCAGTCCCAGCCTCAGCCCCAGCCTCAGTCCCAGCCTCAGTCCCAGTCCCAGCCTCAGTCCCAGTCCCAGCCTCAGTCCCAGCCTCAGTCCCAGCCTCAGCCTCAGTCCCAGCCTCAGTCCCAGCCTCAGTCCCAGCCCCAGTCCCAGCCTCAGTCCCAGCCTCAGCCCCAGCCTCAGTCCCAGTCTCAGTCCTAATCCCAGCCTCAGTCCCAGTCCCAGCCTCAGTCCCAGCCTCAGTCCCAGCCCCAGTCCCAACCTCAGTCCCAGCCTCAGTCCGAACCTCAGTCCCATCCCTAGTCCCAGTCCCAGCCTCAGCCCCAGCCTCAGCACCAGTCTCAGTCCCAGCCTCGGTCCCAGCCTCAGTCCCAGCCTCAGTCCCAGCCTCAGTCCCAGCCTCAGTCCCAGTCCCAGCCTCTGTCCCAGCCTCAGTCCCAGTCCCAGCCTCAGTCACAGCCTCAGTCCCAGTCTCAGCCTCAGTCCCAGCCTCAGTCCTGTCCGCTCTCTGCCTCTTGGAAAGAGAAAGAAAACATAACACTAACAAACACACACTGATGCACGGAGACAGTCACGTAAACACATACGGACAGACACGTGCGCACACACACACACACACACACACACACACACACACACACACACACACAGAGAGACAGATAGAGACAAAGAGATACAGAGAGAGAGAGACAGAGAGAGAGAGAGAGAGAGACAGAGACATAGACAGAGACAGAGAGAGAGAGAGAGAGAGAGAGAGAGAGAGAGACAGAGAGAGAGAGAGAGAGAGAGAGAGAGAGAGAGAGAGAGAGAGAGAGAGAGACAGAGACATAGACAGAGACAGAGAGAGAGAGAGAGAGAGAGAGACAGAGAGAGAGAGAGAGAGAGAGAGACAGAGAGAGACAAAGAGATACAGAGAGAGAGAGACAGAGAGAGAGAGAGAGAGAGACAGAGACATAGACAGAGACAGAGAGAGAGAGAGAGAGAGAGAGAGAGAGACAGAGAGAGAGACAGAGAGAGAGAGAGAGACAGAGAGAGAGAGAGAGAGAGAGAGAGAGAGAGAGAGACAGAGAGAGAGACAGAGAGAGAGAGAGAGACAGAGAGAGAGAGAGAGAGAGAGAGAGAGAGAGAGAGAGAGAGACAGAGAGAACGAGACACAGAGATAGAGAGATAGAGAGAGAGAGAGAAAGATAGAGAGATAGAGAGAGAGACAGAGGTCATAGACTAATGGATCAATTAAATAGACCAGGTTGTATTTTATTTTCCAGTGTTGTCTTGAGAATGTCTTTGACTGGGGTATGAGAAGAGAGTAACCCCCAGTGTGTGATCGCCAGCTTGGGGTTTAGTACCAAATGGCAATGACCCTGATGAACCCGGATCTCTCCTGGATTCCCCCTTATCCCGGACTGTCTCTGTCACCTCCTGGGGACAGTGAAGCGTGTGGACGCTGGGCTCTTCTTTCCCCTGTCATCGTCCCTGTCATCATTTCAGTCTGTTGAACGATGCCACGTTCTCCTGAGGTTAGAGAGAGAGTGATAAGCACGGGGACTCTGGTTCTGAGTTCACAGGGGGAGAGAGGAGAGGGGGAGAGTGGAGGGGAGGGGGGAGGGGGGAGAGAGTGATAACCACGGGGGAGAGAGGAGAGGGGGAGAGGGGAGGGGGGAGACTGGAAGGGGATAATGAGAGGTGTGAGGCTGTCTCATTCCCAGCCTCTGCAAATAAGAGCATAGTGACCTCATTAAAAGTTCCAGTGTCAGAGTGGAGTGTGTGTGTGTGTGTGTGTGTGTGTGTGTGTGTGTGTGTGTGTGTGTGTGTGTGTGTGTGTGTGTGTGTGTGTGTGTGTGTGTGTGTGTGTGTGCGTGTGCGTGTGTGTGTGTGCGTGCATAGAGCCCAGAACTCCAGCAGGTCAGGTAGAGATCAGATAAGGTTGACAGATTGCAGGCAGAGAGCCTTCCAACCACCAATCTGGGCTCTCCAATCCACTTTATGCTCACTGGTGTGTGTGTGTGTGTGTGTGTGTCAGTGTTTCTGCTGCAGTCATTTAGCTGTGGCGCTGCGTCATGGCAAAGCCATTGCCACCGAGGAAAAAAAAATATGGAGCATTAAAAAAATATTTCTGCGAAGGCACACTTTAAAGATGCCGTATAACAGTCATGTACTGTTTCCTCTGCAAACATATGTCATTAATAGAAACAAACTGACAAGACAATAGTAGAACACGTTATCTACTTAGTCGGCTTGTTATTGTGCGTTCTATGCCAGAGAAATATCCCTCTCGAGGCTCATTCAAGTTACGAGTGCCATAGGAAGGGAAACGTGCATTTTGACAAGCAGTCAATGCACAACGATTCTGTCAGTCGTGGGCAAAATAGCTGATACCAGCTTCCCATTCCTACTCCGTGTATTTCTCTACAATATGCGCAAACTGTTACCCTTTTAAACCCAGATTTTTTAGCAGAGCGGTTTGGTTAAGCACCCATAGTTAAGCACGCAATTGGCTGTGAGTGCATAGGTGAGAGTAGGGCTGAATGTAACATGAGTCATTGTAGGGTAACTGGGGATAAAATTCCTCCCTTCCTCAAAATAATATTTTGTGACTGACTTTAAGTTTAGCAAGAGTAGTGGCAGCCAGGCAAAGTGTTGGGGGAAAATGGTGACATGAAGAGTTTGCTTTTTTCTGTGAGAAGTATAGGGATGTGTTACCCCGGGTGGCATGTTACCCCACGTTACCCTAACAGGTAGGCCTACATTATATTCACTGTGTTTATGCATGTGTTTTTGGGACGTAAAATGAATCAATATATTGCTAACTAGTTCAAATATCACATTTGGGATCTAGCTAATGATTAAGCCAATAGGGTAACTGCAGATAGGCAACCCCATGATTCAGTCTATGTATTTACACCCACTATGCTGTATTAGTCTATGTATTTACACTATACTGTATCAGTCTATGTATTTACACCCACTATGCTGTAACAGTCTATGTATT
>NC_074682.1:53835398-53892898 GCF_029448725.1 Salvelinus fontinalis
GTCAGATGTTTTGTGATTTTACATGCATTACAATATGTCATTGACTGTAAATGTAATAGTAAAGCATCGTGCTGATCCTGCAGACTTTACGGTTTTCTGGAAAAATGTTCTCATGTTCGAATTGACAGTTGATGCTTTCAGATTGAGGTGAACTAGTCTGCCAGCCTCTGTCATGGTACACTCTTAGTTAGGCGTTATCTAGGTACACTCTTAGGGAAAAAAAAGCACTATCTAGAATCAAAAAGGGTTATCCTATGGAGACAGCCGCAAAGCCGTTTTGGAACCGTTTTGTGTAAGGCCTCTGTTTACCGCATGGTCAATGACGACGGCACGGACTTACATTTACATTACATTTAAGTCATTTAGCAGACGCTCTTATCCAGAGCGACTTACAAATTGGTGCATTCACCTAATGACATCCAGTGGAACAGCCACTTTACAATAGTGCATCTACATCTTTTAAGGGGGGGGGGGGGGGGCAGAAGGATTGCTTTATCCTATCCTAGGTATTCCTTGAAGAGGTGGGGTTTCAGGTGTCTCCGGAAGGTGGTGATTGACTCCGCTGTCCTGGCGTCGTGAGGGAGTTTGTTCCACCATTGGGGTGCCAGAGCAGCGAACAGTTTTGACTGGGCTGAGCGGGAACTGTACTTCCTCAGTGGTAGGGAGGCGAGCAGGCCAGAGGTGGATGAACGCAGTGCCCTTGTTTGGGTGTAGGGCCTGATCAGAGCCTGAAGGTACTGAGGTGCCGTTCCCCTCACAGCTCCGTAGGCAAGCACCATGGTCTTGTAGCGGATGCGAGCTTCAACTGGAAGCCAGTGGAGAGAGCGGAGGAGCGGGGTGACGTGAGAGAACTTGGGAAGGTTGAACACCAGACGGGCTGCGGCGTTCTGGATGAGTTGTAGGGGTTTGATGGCACAGGCAGGGAGCCCAGCCAACAGCGAGTTGCAGTAATCCAGACGGGAGATGACAAGTGCCTGGATTAGGACCTGTGCCGCTTCCTGTGTGAGGCAGGGTCGTACTCTGCGGATGTTGTAGAGCATGAACCTACAGGAACGGGCCACCGCCTTGATGTTAGTTGAGAACGACAGGGTGTTGTCCAGGATCACGCCAAGGTTCTTAGCGCTCTGGGAGGAGGACACAATGGAGTTGTCAACCGTGATGGCGAGATCATGGAACGGGCAGTCCTTCCCCGGGAGGAAGAGCAGCTCCGTCTTGCCGAGGTTCAGCTTGAGGTGGTGATCCGTCATCCACACTGATATGTCTGCCAGACATGCAGAGATGCGATTCGCCACCTGGTCATCAGAAGGGGGAAAGGAGAAGATTAGTTGTGTGTCGTCTGCATAGCAATGATAGGAGAGACCATGTGAGGTTATGACAGAGCCAAGTGACTTGGTGTATAGCGAGAATAGGAGAGGGCCTAGAACAGAGCCCTGGGGGACACCAGTGGTGAGAGCGCGTGGTGAGGAGACAGATTCTCGCCACGCCACCTGGTAGGAGCGACCTGTCAGGTAGGACGCAATCCAAGCGTGGGCCGCGCCGGAGATGCCCAGCTCGGAGAGGGTGGAGAGGAGGATCTGATGGTTCACAGTATCGAAGGCAGCCGATAGGTCTAGAAGGATGAGAGCAGAGGAAAGAGAGTTAGCTTTAGCAGTGCGGAGCGCCTCCGTGATACAGAGAAGAGCAGTCTCAGTTGAGTGACTAGTCTTGAAACCTGACTGATTTGGATCAAGAAGGTCATTCTGAGAGAGATAGCAGGAGAGCTGGCCAAGGACGGCACGTTCAAGAGTTTTGGAGAGAAAAGAAAGAAGGGATACTGGTCTGTAGTTGTTGACATCGGAGGGATCGAGTGTAGGTTTTTTCAGAAGGGGTGCAACTCTCGCTCTCTTGAAGACGGAAGGGACGTAGCCAGCGGTCAGGGATGAGTTGATGAGCGAGGTGAGGTAAGGGAGAAGGTCTCCGGAAATGGTCTGGAGAAGAGAGGAGGGGATAGGGTCAAGCGGGCAGGTTGTTGGGCGGCCGGCCGTCACAAGACGCGAGATTTCATCTGGAGAGAGGGGAGAGAAAGAGGTCAAAGCACAGGGTAGGGCAGTGTGAGCAGAACCAGCGGTGTCGTTTGACTTAGCAAACGAGGATCGGATGTCGTCGACCTTCTTTTCAAAATGGTTGACGAAGTCGTCTGCAGAGAGGGAGGAGGGGGGGGGGAGGGGGAGGAGGATTCAGGAGGGAGGAGAAGGTGGCAAAGAGCTTCCTAGGGTTAGAGGCAGATGCTTGGAATTTAGAGTGGTAGAAAGTGGCTTTAGCAGCAGAGACAGAAGAGGAAAATGTAGAGAGGAGGGAGTGAAAGGATGCCAGGTCCGCAGGGAGGCGAGTTTTCCTCCATTTCCGCTCGGCTGCCCGGAGCCCTGTTCTGTGAGCTCGCAATGAGTCGTCGAGCCACGGAGCGGGAGGGGAGGACCGAGCCGGCCTGGAGGATAGGGGACATAGAGAGTCAAAGGATGCAGAAAGGGAGGAGAGGAGGGTTGAGGAGGCAGAATCAGGAGATAGGTTGGAGAAGGTTTGGGCAGAGGGAAGAGATGATAGGATGGAAGAGGAGAGAGTAGCGGGGGAGAGAGAGCGAAGGTTGGGACGGCGCGATACCATCCGAGTAGGGGCAGTGTGGGAAGTGTTGGACGAGAGCGAGAGGGAAAAGGATACAAGGTAGTGGTCGGAGACTTGGAGGGGAGTTGCAATGAGGTTAGTGGAAGAACAGCATCTAGTAAAGATGAGGTCAAGCGTATTGCCTGCCTTGTGAGTAGGGGGGGAAGGTGAGAGGGTGAGGTCAAAAGAGGAGAGGAGTGGAAAGAAGGAGGCAGAGAGGAATGAGTCAAAGGTAGACATGGGGAGGTTAAAGTCACCCAGAACTGTGAGAGGTGAGCCGTCCTCAGGAAAGGAGCTTATCAAGGCATCAAGCTCATTGATGAACTCTCCAAGGGAACCTGGAGGGCGATAAATGATAAGGATGTTAAGCTTGAAAGGGCTGGTAACTGTGACAGCATGGAATTCAAAGGAGGCGATAGACAGATGGGTAAGGGGAGAAAGAGAGAATGACCACTTGGGAGAGATGAGGATCCCGGTGCCACCACCCCGCTGACCAGAAGCTCTCGGGGTGTGCGAGAACACGTGGGCAGACGAAGAGAGAGCAGTAGGAGTAGCAGTGTTATCTGTGGTGAGCCATGTTTCCGTCAGTGCCAAGAAGTCGAGGGACTGGAGGGACGCATAGGCTGAGATGAGCTCTGCCTTGTTGGCCGCGGATCGGCAGTTCCAGAGGCTACCGGAGACCTGGAACTCCACGTGGGTCGTGCGGGCTGGGACCACCAGGTTAGGGTGGGCGCGGCCACGCGGTGTGAGGCGTTTGTATGGTCTGTGCAGAGAGGAGAGAACAGGGATAGACAGACACATATTTGACAGGCTACAGAAGAGGCTACGCTAAAGCAAAGGAGATTAGAATGACAAGTGGGCTACACGTCTCGAATGTTCAGAAAGTTAAGCTTACGTAGCAAAAAATCAATAAAATTACAAATCTTATTGACTAAAATGATATAGTACTGCTGGCTGGTGAAGTAGCCTGGCTAGCAGTAGCTGCGTTGTTGAAAGTGAAGCTGGCTAGGTGACCTCGACAGTTTCTCTAAATTTCTCTAAACTACACAATTATCATGGATACAAGGACAGCAAAGACAACTAGCTAACACTACGCTAATCAAGTCGTTCCGTTGTAATGTAAGTTTCTACAGTGCTGCTATTCGGTAGAAGTTGGCTAGCTAGCAGTGTTAGCTAGCAGTGTTGGCTAGGTAGGAGGACAGCAGCGCGGCAGGCGAAACTAGCTGGCTAGCTAACCGATAATTACTCAAAGTTACACAATTATCTTAGATACAAAGCTAGCAGAGAAAACTATGTAGCTAGCTAACACTACACAAAACAAGTCGTTCCGTTGTATTGTAATCGTATCTACAATGCTCTTCGGTGGCAAGCTGGCTAGCTAGCAGTGTTGGCTACGTTGCGTTAATTTCGAACGAAAATAGCTCGCTAGCGAACCTCAATAACGACGCAATTATGTTTGATAAAAGACGGCTATGTAGCTAGCTAAGATCAAACAAATCAAACCGTTGTACTGTAATGAAAATGAAAATCAGACCGTTGTACTATAATGAAATGTAATGAAAAGTTATACTACTATTCGGTAGACGGTGGACGTTTGCTAGCTGCTGGCAGATAGCAGTGGACAACGAGACGACGAAATACGATAATTACGCAGTTATCTTTGATACACAGACGGCTATGTAGCTAGTTAAGAAGAAATTGCTAAGGTTGGACAAATTAAATCGTTGTACTATAATGAAATGTAATGAAAAGTTATAAAAGTTATACTACCTGCAGAGCGAATGCAGAGCGAATGCAAATGCGACCGCTCGCCCCAAACCGGATGTCAAAGACTTCATTAGACACAACAGTTTCCTGCCGTCTGCCTCCCTCTCTCTGATTTCCACCTCTTTGACCTCTTTGATGGGGCCCAATGCCCACCTCTTTGACCTCTTTGATGGGGCCCAATGCCCACCTCTTTGACCTCTTTGATGGGCCCCAATGCCAACCTCTTTAACCTCTTTGATGGGGCCCAATGCCCACCTCTTTGACCTCTTTGATGGGCCCCAATGCCAACCTCTTTAACCTCTTTGATGGGGCCCACTGCCCACCTCTTTAACCTCTTTGATGGGGCCAAATGCCCACCTCTTTGACCTCTTTGATGGGGCCCAATGCCCACTTCTTTGATGGGGCCCAATGCCAACCTCTTTGACCTCTTTGATGGGGCCCAATGCCCACCTCTTTGACCTCTTTGATGGGGCCCAATGCCCACCTCCTTGATGGGGCCCATGCCCACCTCTTTGACCTCTTTGATGGGGCCCATGCCCACCTCTTTGACCTCTTTGATGGGGCCCAATGCCAACCTCTTTGCCCTCTTTGATGGGGCCCAATGCCCACCTCTTTGACCTCTTTGATGGGGCCCCATGCCCACCTCTTTGACTTCTTTGATGGGGCCCAATGCCCACCTCTTTGACCTCTTTGATGGGGCCCAATGCCCACCTCTTTAACCTCTTTGATGGGGCCCAATGCCCACCTCTTTGATGGGGCCTAATGCCCACCTCTTTGACCTCTTTGATGGTGCCCAATGCCCACCTCTTTGACTTCTTTGATGGGGCCCATGCCCACCTTTTTGACTTCTTTGATGGGGCCCATGCCCACCTCTTTGACCTCTTTGATTGGGCCCAATGCCAACCTCTTTGCCCTCTTTGATGGGGCCCAATGCCCACCTCTTTGACCTCTTTGATGGGGCCCAATGCCCACCTCTTTGACCTCTTTGATGGGGCCCAATGCTCACCTCTTTGATCTCTTTGATGGGGCCCAATGCCCACCTCTTTAACCTCTTTGATGGGGCCCAATGCCCACCTCTTTGATGGGGCCCAATGCCCACCTCTTTGACCTCTTTGATGGGGCCCAATGCCCACCTCTTTGATGGGGCCCAATGCCCACCTCTTTGACCTCTTTGATGGGGCCCAATGCCCACCTCTTTGATGGGGCCCAATGCCCACCTCTTTGACCTCTTTGATGGGGCCCATGCCCACCTCTTTGACCTCTTTGATGGGGCCCAATGCCCACCTCTTTGACCTCTTTGATGGGGCCCATGCCCACCTCTTTGATGGGGCCCATGTCCAACTCTTTGACATCTTTGATGGGGCCCAATGCCCACCTCTTTGACCTCTTTGATGGGGCCCATGCTCACCTCTTTGACCTCTTTGATGGGGCCCAATGCCCACCTCTTTGACCTCTTTGATGGGGCCCATGCTCACCTCTTTGACCTCTTTGATGGGGCCCAATGCCCACCTCTTTGACCTCTTTGATGGGGCCCATGCCCACCTCTCTGACCTCTTTGATGGGGCCCAATGCCAACCTCTTTGACCTCTTTGATGGGGCCCAATGCCCACCTCTTTGACCTCTTTGATGGGGCCCATGCCCAACTCTCTCACCTCTTTGATGGGGCCCATGCCCACTTCTCTGACCTCTTTGATGGGGCCCATGCCCACCTCTCTGACCTCTTTGATGGGGCCCATGCCCACCTCTTTGACCTCTTTGATGGGGCCCATGCCCAACTCTCTGACCTCTTTGATGGGGCCCATGCCCACCTCTTTGACCTCTTTGATGGGGCCCATGCCCAACTCTCTCACCACTTTGATGGGGCCCATGCCCACCTCTCTGACCTCTTTGATGGGGCCCATGCCCAACTCTCTCACCTCTTTGATGGGGCCAAATGCCCACCTCTCTGACCTCTTTGATGGGGCCCAATGCCCACCTCTTTGATCTCTTTGATGGGGCCCATGCCCACCTCTCTGACCTCTTTGATGGGGCCCATGTCCACCTCTTTGACCTATTTGATGGGGCCCATGCCCACCTCTTTGACCTCTTTGATGGGGCACATGCCCAACTCTCTGACGGGCCCCTTGTCCACGAGCTCTTTGATTTCTTCCTCTCCCTTGCTGTCTACCTGCTCCATGTTTAAAGAAAGTGCAAGTGTTCACACACACCCCTTTTATATATTGACCAATTGTGGTTACCATTATTTGAAATCAATTAGCAATAATGAGTAGTAATTTGTATTGCTATTTGTATTGATGTTTTTTCCTGTGAAACACATCCATATCTGAAATCTCCTATATAAATAATGGTTGATTTGATTTAGGCATTTTCATCTGGGATTTTAAATATGGCATTTAAAAAAATAAAATTAGGATTTATCTAAGCTTAATTTATTATTCCGTATGTTTAGGGTTTAATTCCTACCCCTTGAAGCTGGGCTTGGAGGGTAGAGAGAGAGGGGACAGCTTTTCCTTGTGATTGCCTATTGTAAATCACCTTTAGATTTGAGAAAGCACTATTATTTATCCAGGCGTTTGCTCTTTTATACCCCTCTCCTCTCCTCTCCTCTCCTCTCCTCTCCTCTCCTCTCCTCTCCTCTCCTCTCCTCTCCTCATGTCTCCTCACCTCACCTGTCCTCTCCTCACGTCACCTCACCTGTCCTCTCCTCACGTCACCTCACGTCTCCTCTCTTCTCATCACCCTCACGTTTCCTAGTGATCTCACAAGACAACTGTTTGTCTCCGTAATGGAGGAGTGTCAGTCTGCGTGTCAGTGTCTGTTGCAGTGCCACATGAGCGACTGGCACAGCTGTGCCAGTCCCCAAAGCTTGTTCCAGTGGCTCAGTGTGGAGCAGTAGCCTTGGCACTGTATACAGTGTGTCCAGGGCAGGGGTTCCTACTAGATGGCCAAAATGCAAAGTCAAAATTAGCTATATCTTCAAAATGTATGAAAACTAATATATGTATTTAAAAAATATATATATTTCCAGTATCTAAATAACTTGTTTAATGAGGGTAATAAGACCCAGGATGACTGAGCATTAGTCTTGTGTGGCCTTGTTATTTTTCTCCTGCATGCTGGTGGGATGGGACTTGGAGACAATTGGAAACCCATTACAACGAGTGACACAAAAGCATTACTTAGCCAGGACACATTCCCCGTCCTCGTTGACACCGTAGAGCCCTACATTGTGCAAATTCTCCAGCGCACCGCTGGCTGAGAAATCGTCTCTCGCTCTCTCACACACGCACGCACGCACGCACATTGGATAATCGTAGGAAATACACTCCTCTACATTAACTCCTACATATTGGAGAGCGCCTCCATATGTAGTATGGCCTTTTCTCTGCCTGTTTACCTTGCTGTCTAACAGAGACCAGCCTAATCATATTTAGAAGGAAATGAGTCTGCTATGGTAAGCACACAGCAGCCAAGGATTCCTTTTCTTGAGTGTCCGCCAATTTCATACTCTGTCTACTGAAATAACGAGAGAGGGAGAGGGGGGAGAGAGAGAGACAGAGAGAGGGAGAGAGAGAAACAGTGAGAGACAGAGAGACAGAGAGAGAGAGAGTGGGGGATAGAGAGAGATAAAGGGAGAGAGAGAGAGAGGGAAAGGGAGAGAGAGAGATAGAGCAAGAGAGACTGAGACAGAGAGATGATTGTGGGCTGCATTTTAGGCATGTAAGACTATTTCCAGAGAGAGAATCATTCAATGTTCTGAATGAATGTTGGTATTTAGGCTGAGGGGGGTTGAAATTAGGGGGTCTGAGGGGGGTTGAAATGAGGGGGTCTGAGGGGGGTTGAAATGAGTAAAAACAAAACAACATCATCAGGCTAGATGAACACAAGTAGAAAACAAACCCGGTTACACCTGTATCAATGAGATGACAGATCTATAACTCAGATTTTTATATGATTTTAGTCAGGTAGCCCACAAAGCTACACACTGGACCTTTAAACGCTGAAGACAATTGTGGAGAAACAGAACGGTCCCACTCCTCTCCAATCTCTCTCCCACTCCTCTCCCATCTCTCTCCCACTCCTCTCCCATCTCTCTCCCACTCCTCTCCCATCTCTCTCCAACTCCTCTCCCATCTCTCTCCCACTCCTCTCCCATCTCTATCCCACTCCTCTCCCATATCTCTCCCACTCCTCTCCCATCTCTCTCCCACTCCTCTCCCATCTCTCTCCCACTCCTCTCCCATCTCTCTAATACTCCTCTCCCATCTCTATCCCACTCCTATCCCATCTCTCTCCCACTCCTCTCCCATCTCTATCCCACTCCTCTCCCATCTCTCTCCCACTCCTCTCCCATCTCTCTCCCATCTCTCTCCCACTCCTCTCCCATCTCTCTCCCACTCCTCTCCCATCTCTCTCCCACTCCTCTCCCATCTCTATCCCATCTCTCTCCCACTCATCTCCCATCTCTCTCCCACTCCTCTCCCATCTCTCTCCCACTCCTCTCCCATCTCTCTCCCATCTCTCTCCCACACCTCTCCCATCTCTCTCCCATCTCTCTCCCACTCCTCTCCCATCTCTCTCCCACTCCTCTCCCATCTCTCTCCCACTCATCTCCCATCTCTCTCCCATCTCTCTCCCACTCTTCTCCCATCTCTATCCCACTCCTCTCCCATCTCTCTCTAACTCCTCTCCCATCTCTCTCCCATCTCTCTCCCATCTCTCTCCCACTCATCTCCCATCTCTCTCCCATCTCTCTCCCACTCTTCTCCTATCTATATCCCACTCCTCTCCCATCTCTCTCCCACTCATCTCCCATCTCTCTCCCATCTCTCTCCCACTCCTCTCCTATCTCTATCCCACTCATCTCCCATCTCTCTCCCACTCCTCTCCCACTCCTCTCCCATCTCTCTCCCATCTCTCTCCCACTCCTTTCCCATCTCTCTCCCATCTCTCTCCCACTCCTCTCCCATCTCTATCCCACTCCTATCCCATCTCTCTCCCACTCCTCTCCAATCTCTCTCCCATCTCTCTCCCATATCTCTCCCACTCCTCTCCCATCTCTCTCCCACTCCTCTCCCATCCCTCTCCCATATCTCTCCCACTCCTCTCCCATCTCTCTCCCACTCCTCTCCCATCTCTCTCACACTTCTCTCCCATTTCCCTCCCACCCTCCTCTCCCATCTCTCTCCCACTCCTCTCCCATCTCTATCCCACTCATCTCCCATCTCTCTCCCACTCCTCTCCCACTCCTCTCCCATCTCTCTCCCATCTCTCTCCCACTCCTTTCCCATCTCTCTCCCATCTCTCTCCCACTCCTCTCCCATCTCTATCCCACTCCTATCCCATCTCTCTCCCACTCCTCTCCAATCTCTCTCCCATCTCTCTCCCATATCTCTCCCACTCCTCTCCCATCTCTCTCCCACTCCTCTCCCATCTCTCTCCCATATCTCTCCCACTCCTCTCCCATCTCTCTCCCACTAATCTCCCATCTCTCTCTCATCTCTCTCCCATTCCTCTCCCATCTCTCTCCCACTTATCTCCCATCTCTCTCCCATCACTCTCCCACTTCTCTCCTATATCTCTCCCACTCCTCTCCCATCTCTCTCCCACTCCTCTCCCATCTCTCTCCCACTCCTCTCCCACTCCTCCACCACTCCTGTCCCATCTCTCCCACTTCTCTCCCATTTCCCTCCCACCCTCCTCTCCCATCTCTCTCCAACTTCTCTCCTATATCTCTCCCACTCCTCTCCCATCTCTCGCACACTCCTATCCCATCTCTCTCCCACTCCTCTCCAATCTCTCTCCCCCACTCCTCTCCCATCTCTCTCCCACTTCTCTGCCATTTCCCTCCCACCCTCCTCTCCCATCTCTCTTCCACTCCTCTCCCACTCCTCCCCCACTCCTATCCCATCTCTCTCCCACTCCTCTCCCCATCTCTCTCCCACTCATCTCCATATCTCTCTCCCATCTCTCTCCCACTCCTCTCCCATCTCTCTCCCACTCCTCTCCCATTTCTCTCCCACTCCTATCCCATCTCTCTCCCACTCATATCCCATCTCTCTCCCACTCCTATCCCATCTCTCTCCCATCTCTCTCCCATCTCTCTCCCACTCCTCTCCCATCTCTCTCTTACTCCTCTCCCATCTCTCTCCCATCTCTCTCCCATCTCTCTCCCACTCATCTCCCATCTCTCTCCCATCTCTCTCCCACTCCTCTCCCATCTCTCTCCCACTTATCTCCCATCTTTTCCCCACTCCTCTCCCACTCATCCCCCACTCCTCTCCCATCTCTCTCCCACTCCTCTCCCATATCTCTCCCATCTCTTCCGCACTCATCTCCCACTCCTCCCCCACTCCTCTCCCATCTCTCTTCCACTCCTCTCCCATCTCTCTCCCACTTCTCTCCCATATCTCTCCCACTCCTCTCCCATCTCTCTCCCATCTCTCTCCCACTCCTCTCCCATCTCTCTCCCATCTCTCCCCCACTCCTCTCCCATATCTCTCCCACTACTCTCCCATCTCTCTCCCACTCCTCTCCCATCTCTCTCTTATATCTCTCCCATCTCTCTCCCCCTCCTCTCCCACTACTCTCCCATCTCTCTCCCATCACTCTCCCACTCCTCTCCCACTACTCTCCCATCTCTCTCCCATCTCTCTCCCATCTCTCTCCCATCTCTCTCCCATATCTCTCCCACTCCTCTCCCATCTCTCTCCCACTCCTCTCCCATCCCTCTCCCATATCTCTCCCACTCCTCTCCCATCTCTCTCCCACTCCTCTCCCATCTCTCTCACACTTCTCTCCCATTTCCCTCCCACCCTCCTCTCCCATCTCTCTCCCACTCCTCTCCCATCTCTATCCCACTCATCTCCCATCTCTCTCCCACTCCTCTCCCACTCCTCTCCCATCTCTCTCCCATCTCTCTCCCACTCCTTTCCCATCTCTCTCCCATCTCTCTCCCACTCCTCTCCCATCTCTATCCCACTCCTATCCCATCTCTCTCCCACTCCTCTCCAATCTCTCTCCCATCTCTCTCCCATATCTCTCCCACTCCTCTCCCATCTCTCTCCCACTCCTCTCCCATCTCTCTCCCATATCTCTCCCACTCCTCTCCCATCTCTCTCCCACTAATCTCCCATCTCTCTCTCATCTCTCTCCCATTCCTCTCCCATCTCTCTCCCACTTATCTCCCATCTCTCTCCCATCACTCTCCCACTTCTCTCCTATATCTCTCCCACTCCTCTCCCATCTCTCTCCCACTCCTCTCCCATCTCTCTCCCACTCCTCTCCCACTCCTCCACCACTCCTGTCCCATCTCTCCCACTTCTCTCCCATTTCCCTCCCACCCTCCTCTCCCATCTCTCTCCAACTTCTCTCCTATATCTCTCCCACTCCTCTCCCATCTCTCGCACACTCCTATCCCATCTCTCTCCCACTCCTCTCCAATCTCTCTCCCCCACTCCTCTCCCATCTCTCTCCCACTTCTCTGCCATTTCCCTCCCACCCTCCTCTCCCATCTCTCTTCCACTCCTCTCCCACTCCTCCCCCACTCCTATCCCATCTCTCTCCCACTCCTCTCCCATCTCTCTCCCACTCATCTCCTATCTCTCTCCCATCTCTCTCCCACTCCTCTCCCATCTCTCTCCCACTCCTCTCCCATTTCTCTCCCACTCCTATCCCATCTCTCTCCCACTCATATCCCATCTCTCTCCCACTCCTATCCCATCTCTCTCCCATCTCTCTCCCATCTCTCTCCCACTCCTCTCCCATCTCTCTCTTACTCCTCTCCCATCTCTCTCCCATCTCTCTCCCATCTCTCTCCCACTCATCTCCCATCTCTCTCCCATCTCTCTCCCACTCCTCTCCCATCTCTCTCCCACTTATCTCCCATCTTTTCCCCACTCCTCTCCCACTCATCCCCCACTCCTCTCCCATCTCTCTCCCACTCCTCTCCCATATCTCTCCCATCTCTTCCGCACTCATCTCCCACTCCTCCCCCACTCCTCTCCCATCTCTCTTCCACTCCTCTCCCATCTCTCTCCCACTTCTCTCCCATATCTCTCCCACTCCTCTCCCATCTCTCTCCCATCTCTCTCCCACTCCTCTCCCATCTCTCTCCCATCTCTCCCCCACTCCTCTCCCATATCTCTCCCACTACTCTCCCATCTCTCTCCCACTCCTCTCCCATCTCTCTCTTATATCTCTCCCATCTCTCTCCCCCTCCTCTCCCACTACTCTCCCATCTCTCTCCCATCACTCTCCCACTCCTCTCCCACTACTCTCCCATCTCTCTCCCATCTCTCTCCCATCTCTCTCCCATCTCTCCCCCACTCCTCTCCCATATCTCTCCCACTACTCTCCCATCTCTCTCTTATATCTCTCCCACTCCTCTCCCACGACTCTCCCACTCCTCTCCCATCTCTCTCCCATCTCTCTCCCATCTCTCCCCCACTCCTCTCCCATATCTCTCCCACTACTCTCCCATCTCTCTCCCACTCCTCTCCCATCTCTCTCTTATATCTCTCCCACTCTTCTCCCATCTCTCTCCCATCTCTCTCCCACTCCTCTCCCACTACTCTCCCTTTTCTTTCCCATCTCTCTCCCACTACTCTCCCATCTCTCTCCCATCTCTCTCCCATCTCTCTCCCACCGTTCTCCCACCCCTCTCCCACTCCTCTCCCATCTCTCTCCCACTCCTCTCCCATCTCTCTCCCACTCCTCTCCCGTCTTTCTCCCACTCCTCTCCCGTCTCTCTCCCACTCCTCTCCCATCTCTCTCCCACTCCTCTCCCATATCTCTCCATCTCCTCTCCCATCTATCTCCCCTCCTCTCCCATCTCTCTCCCACTCCTCTCCCATCTCTCTCCCACTCCTCTCCCATCTCTCTCATATATCTCTCCAACTCCTCTCCCATCTCTCTCCCACTCCTCTCCCATCTCTCTCTTATATCTCTCCCATCTCTCTCCCACCCCTCTCCCACGCCTCTCCCATCTCTCTCCCAATCATCTCCCACTACTCTCCCATCTCTCTCCCACTCCTCTCCCACTACTCTCCCACCCCTCTCCCACTCCTCTCCCACTACTCTCCCACCTCTCTCCCACCCCGCTCCCACTCCTCTCCCACTACTCTCCCACCCCTCTCCCACCCCTCTCCCACTACTCTCCCACTCCTCTCCCATCTCTCTCCCACCCTTCTCCCACTCCTCTCCCACTACTCTCCCACCCCTCTCCCACCCCTCTCCCACTCCTCTCCCACTACTCTCCCACCCCGCTCCCACTCCTCTCCCACCCCTCTCCCACTACTCTCCCATCCCTCTCCCACTCCTCTCCCATCTCTCTCCCAACCTTCTCCCACTCCTCTCCCACTACTCTCCCACCCCTCTCCCACCCCTCTCCCACTCCTCTCTCATCTCTCTCCCACTCCTCTCCCATCTCTCTCCTTCTTCCTCCTGAACCCACCATCCTCTCTATTCTCTTCTTCCCTCTCTCCTCTCCACTTTTTCCATTTTACAGTTGAAAGTATAAAATGGCTGTGTTTGATATATGGCTCGTCTCTCACAACAACAGTTGTTCCTACAGTATATCTCAGGAAAGGACAGAAGGCATCACGGTTTCTGTATTACTGTAGGGTAGACTCTGTATTACTGTAGGGTAGACTCTGTTTTCTGTATTACTGTAGGGTAGACTCTGTTTTCTGTATTACTGTAGGGTAGACTCTGTATTACTGTAGGGTAGACTCTGTATTACTGTAGGGTAGGCTCTGTTTTCTGTATTACTGTAGGGTAGACTCTGTATTACTGTAGGGTAGACTCTGTTTTCTGTATTACTGTAGGGTAGGCTCTGTTTTCTGTATTACTCTAGGGTAGACTCTGTATTACTGTAGGGTAGACTCTGTTTTCTGTATTACTGTAGGGTAGACTCTGTATTACTGTAGGGTAGACTCTGTTTTCTTTATTACTGTAGGGTAGGCTCTGTATTACTGTAGGGTAGACTCTGTTTTCTGTATTACTGTAGGGTAGGCTCTGTTTTCTGTATTACTGTAGGGTAGGCTCTGTATTACTGTAGGGTATACTCTGTTTTCTGTATTACTGTAGGGTAGGCTCTGTTTTCTGTATTACTCTAGGGTAGACTCTGTTTTCTGTGTTACTGTAGGGTAGACTCTGTTTTCTGTATTACTGTAGGGTAGACTCTGTATTACTGTAGGGTAGACTCTGTTTTCTGTATTACTGTAGGGTAGACTCTGTATTACTGTAGGGTAGGCTCTGTTTTCTGTATTACTGTAGGGTAGACTCTGTATTACTGTAGGGTAGGCTCTGTTTTCTTTATTACTGTAGGGTAGACTCTGTATTACTGTAGGGTAGACTCTGTTTTCTGTATTACTGTAGGGTAGACTCTGTTTTCTGTATTACTGTAGGGTAGACTCTGTATTACTGTAGGGTAGACTCTGTATTACTGTAGGGTAGGCTCTGTTTTCTGTATTACTGTAGGGTAGACTCTGTATTACTGTAGGGTAGACTCTGTTTTCTGTATTACTGTAGGGTAGGCTCTGTTTTCTGTATTACTCTAGGGTAGACTCTGTATTACTGTAGGGTAGACTCTGTTTTCTGTATTACTGTAGGGTAGACTCTGTATTACTGTAGGGTAGACTCTGTTTTCTTTATTACTGTAGGGTAGGCTCTGTATTACTGTAGGGTAGACTCTGTTTTCTGTATTACTGTAGGGTAGGCTCTGTTTTCTGTATTACTGTAGGGTAGGCTCTGTATTACTGTAGGGTATACTCTGTTTTCTGTATTACTGTAGGGTAGGCTCTGTTTTCTGTATTACTCTAGGGTAGACTCTGTTTTCTGTGTTACTGTAGGGTAGACTCTGTTTTCTGTATTACTGTAGGGTAGACTCTGTATTACTGTAGGGTAGACTCTGTTTTCTGTATTACTGTAGGGTAGACTCTGTATTACTGTAGGGTAGACTCTGTTTTCTGTATTACTGTAGGGTAGACTCTGTATTACTGTAGGGTAGGCTCTGTTTTCTTTATTACTGTAGGGTAGACTCTGTATTACTGTAGGGTAGACTCTGTTTTCTGTTTTACTGTAGGGTAGACTCTGTTTTCTGTATTACTGTAGGGTAGACTCTGTTTTCTGTATTACTGTAGGGTAGACTCTGTATTACTGTAGGGTAGGCTCTGGTTTCTGTATTACTGTAGGGTAGACTCTGTTTTCTGTATTTCTGTAGGGTAGGCTCTGTTTTCTGTATTACTGTAGGGTAGACTCTGTTTTCTGTATTACTGTAGGGTAGACTCTGTATTACTCTAGGGTAGACTCTGTTTTCTGTATTACTGTAGGGTAGACTCTGTTTTCTGTATTACTGTAGGGTAGACCCTGTTTTCTGTATTACTGTAGGGTAGACTCTGTATTACTCTAGGGTAGACTCTGTTTTCTGTATTACTGTAGGGTAGACTCTGTAATACTGTAGGGTAGGCTCTGTTTTCTGTATTACTGTAGGGTAGGCTGTGTTTTCTGTGTTACTGTAGGGTAGACTCTGTTTTACTGTAGGGTAGACTCTGTATTACTGTAGGGTAGGCTCTGGTTTCTGTATTACTGTAGGGTAGACTCTGTTTTCTGTATTACTGTAGGGTAGGCTCTGTTTTCTGTATTACTGTAGGGTAGACTCTGTTTTCTGTATTACTGTAGGGTAGACTCTGTATTACTCTAGGGTAGACTATGTTTTCTGTATTACTGTAGGGTAGACTCTGTTTTCTGTATTACTGTAGGGTAGACTCTGTATTACTCTAGGGTAGACTCTGTTTTCTGTATTACTGTAGGGTAGACTCTGTATTACTGTAGGGTAGGCTCTGTTTTCTGTATTACTGTAGGGTAGGCTGTGTTTTCTGTATTACTGTAGGGTAGACTCTGTTTTCTGTATTACTGTAGGGTA
This sequence comes from Salvelinus fontinalis, assembly GCF_029448725.1. Lineage (NCBI taxonomy): Eukaryota > Metazoa > Chordata > Actinopteri > Salmoniformes > Salmonidae > Salvelinus > Salvelinus fontinalis. Next base: position 53,851,729 of record NC_074682.1, read on the forward strand.
GACTCTGGTTTCTGTATTACTGTAGGGTAGACTCTGTATTACTGTAGGGTAGGCTCTGTTTTCTTTATTACTGTAGGGTAGACTCTGTATTACTGTAGGGTAGACTCTGTTTTCTGTATTACTGTAGGGTAGACTCTGTTTTCTGTATTACTGTAGGGTAGACTCTGTATTACTGTAGGGTAGACTCTGTATTACTGTAGGGTAGGCTCTGTTTTCTGTATTACTGTAGGGTAGACTCTGTATTACTGTAGGGTAGACTCTGTTTTCTGTATTACTGTAGGGTAGGCTCTGTTTTCTGTATTACTCTAGGGTAGACTCTGTATTACTGTAGGGTAGACTCTGTTTTCTGTATTACTGTAGGGTAGACTCTGTATTACTGTAGGGTAGACTCTGTTTTCTTTATTACTGTAGGGTAGGCTCTGTATTACTGTAGGGTAGACTCTGTTTTCTGTATTACTGTAGGGTAGGCTCTGTTTTCTGTATTACTGTAGGGTAGGCTCTGTATTACTGTAGGGTATACTCTGTTTTCTGTATTACTGTAGGGTAGGCTCTGTTTTCTGTATTACTCTAGGGTAGACTCTGTTTTCTGTGTTACTGTAGGGTAGACTCTGTTTTCTGTATTACTGTAGGGTAGACTCTGTATTACTGTAGGGTAGACTCTGTTTTCTGTATTACTGTAGGGTAGACTCTGTATTACTGTAGGGTAGGCTCTGTTTTCTGTATTACTGTAGGGTAGACTCTGTATTACTGTAGGGTAGGCTCTGTTTTCTTTATTACTGTAGGGTAGACTCTGTATTACTGTAGGGTAGACTCTGTTTTCTGTATTACTGTAGGGTAGACTCTGTTTTCTGTATTACTGTAGGGTAGACTCTGTTTTCTGTATTACTGTAGGGTAGACTCTGTATTACTGTAGGGTAGGCTCTGGTTTCTGTATTACTGTAGGGTAGACTCTGTTTTCTGTATTTCTGTAGGGTAGGCTCTGTTTTCTGTATTACTGTAGGGTAGACTCTGTTTTCTGTATTACTGTAGGGTAGACTCTGTATTACTCTAGGGTAGACTCTGTTTTCTGTATTACTGTAGGGTAGACTCTGTTTTCTGTATTACTGTAGGGTAGACCCTGTTTTCTGTATTACTGTAGGGTAGACTCTGTATTACTCTAGGGTAGACTCTGTTTTCTGTATTACTGTAGGGTAGACTCTGTAATACTGTAGGGTAGGCTCTGTTTTCTGTATTACTGTAGGGTAGGCTGTGTTTTCTGTGTTACTGTAGGGTAGACTCTGTTTTACTGTAGGGTAGACTCTGTATTACTGTAGGGTAGGCTCTGGTTTCTGTATTACTGTAGGGTAGACTCTGTTTTCTGTATTACTGTAGGGTAGGCTCTGTTTTCTGTATTACTGTAGGGTAGACTCTGTTTTCTGTATTACTGTAGGGTAGACTCTGTATTACTCTAGGGTAGACTATGTTTTCTGTATTACTGTAGGGTAGACTGTGTTTTCTGTATTACTGTAGGGTAGACTCTGTATTACTCTAGGGTAGACTCTGTTTTCTGTATTACTGTAGGGTAGACTCTGTATTACTGTAGGGTAGGCTCTGTTTTCTGTATTACTGTAGGGTAGGCTGTGTTTTCTGTATTACTGTAGGGTAGACTCTGTTTTCTGTATTACTGTAGGGTAGACTCTGGTTTCTGTATTATAGTAGGGTAGGCTCTGTTTTCTGTATTACTGTAGGGTAGACTCTGGTTTCTGTATTACAGTAGGGTAGACTCTGTTTTCTGTATTACTGTAGGGTAGGCTGTGTTTTCTGTATTACTGTAGGGTAGATTCTGTTTTCTGTATTACTGTAGGGTAGACACATTTTTCTGTATTACTGTAGGGTAGGCTCTGTTTTCTGTATTACTGTAGGGTAGACTCTGTATTACTGTAGGGTAGACTCTGTTTTCTGTATTACTGTAGGGTAGACTCTGTTTTCTGTATTACTGTAGGGTAGACTCTGTATTACTGTAGGGTAGACTATGTTTTCTGTATTACTGTAGGGTAGACTCTGTATTACTGTAGGGTAGGCTCTGTTTTCTGTATTACTGTAGGGTAGGCTCTGTTTTCTGTATTACTGTAGGGTAGACTCTGTTTTCTGTATTACTGTAGGGTAGACTCTGTTTTCTGTATTACTGTAGGGTAGACTCTGTATTACTGTAGGGTAGACTGTTTTCTGTATTACTGTAGGGCAGACTCTGTATTACCGTAGGGTAGGCTCTGTTTTCTGTATTACTGTAGGGTAGACTCTGTATTACTGTAGGGTAGGCTGTGTTTTCTGTATTACTGTAGGGTAGACTCTGTTTTCTGTATTACTGTAGGGTAGACTCTGTATTACTGTAGGGTAGACTCTGTTTTCTGTATTACTGTAGGGTAGGCTCTGTTTTATGTATTACTGTAGGGTAGGTTCAGTTTTCTGTATTACTGTAGGGTAGGCTCTGTTTTCTGTATTACTGTAGGGTAGGCTCTGTTTTCTGTATTACTGTAGGGTAGACTGTGTTTTCTGTATTACTGTAGGGTAGACTCTTTTTTATGTATTATAGTAGGGTAGGCTCTGTTTTCTGTATTACTGTAGGATAGACTCTGTTTTCTGTATTACTGTAGGGTAGACTCTTTTTTCTGTATTACAGTAGGGTAGGCTCTGTTTTCTGTATTACTGTAGGATAGACTCTGTTTTCTGTATTACTGTAGGGTAGGCTCTGTTTTCTGTATTACTGTAGGGTAGACTCTGTTTTCTGTATTACTGTAGGGTAGACTCTGTTTTCTGTATTACTGTAGGGTAGACTCTGTATTACTGTAGGATAGACTCTGTTTTCTGTATTACTGTAAGGTAGACTCTTTTTTTTGTTTTACTGTAGGGTAGGCTCTGTTTTCTGTATTACTGTAGGGTAGGCTCTGTTTTCTGTATTACTGTAGGGTAGACTCTGTATTACTGTAGGGTAGACTCTGTTTTCTGTATTACTGTAGGGTAGACTCTGTTTTCTGTATTACTGTAGGGTAAACTCTGTTTTCTGTATTACTGTAGGGTAGACTCTTTTTGTTGTATTACTGTAGGGTAGACTCTGTTTTCTGTATTACTGTAGGGTAGGCTCTGTTTTCTGTATTACTGTAGGGTAGGCTGTGTTTTCTGTATTACTGTAGGGTAGACTCTGTTTTCTGTATTACTGTAGGGTAGACTCTGTTTTCTGTATTACTGTAGGGTAGACTCTTTTTTTTGTATTACTGTAGGGTAGACTCTGTTTTCTGTATTACTGTAGGGTAGACTCTGTATTACTGTAGGGTAGGCTCTGTTTTCTGTATTACTGTAGGGTAGGCTCTGTTTTCTGTATTACTGTAGGGTAGGCTCTGTTTTCTGTATTACTGTAGGGTAGGCTCTGCACACACACACACACACACACACACACACACGGTAGCATAAAGGCACAAATGCACACACACACACACGCTGGCACACATACAGACACACGCACAGACACGGACACAGACACACACACACATACACACAACCCCACTGAGAGTCATGTTCGCCAGGGCTTTTGGGGGTTTTACGTAGTGAGGCAGAATTTTTCCAGGTCAGTAAGTTGATATAATTAAGTTGATATGATTAAGTTGATTTCAGCAGCGACCCCGAGGGGAAGGCTTTCTCTCTCTCTGTTACTCTGTTCTAGTTGTTATTATTACACCACCTCACACACTCTCTCACAGAAAGCACACAGGAACTCTCACACACACACACACACACACACACACACACACACACACACACACACACACACACACACACACACACACACATACATACACACACCTTGTGTGTCTGAGGAGAGTCTAGGTGGTTGTCATGGTGAGATCAGAATCCTTCAGCAACACACACACACACACACACACACACACACACACACACACACACACACACACACACACACACACACACACACACACACACACACACACACACACACACACACACACACACACACACACACACTAAACCTGTCATGTTAATTAACTAGATATCTTTATTTACAAATCCCTTTTTACTAAACCTGTTATTGTCTAAAACATATTTACAGTCGTGTCTTCTTAGATGGAAGCTGTCCAGAGTACGTTATATATTAAATAGGACTTTTGACCATATTGATTGTTCAACACGTTATTGATTGATTGGCTCTTAGCAGTATTTATCTGTAAAAGTACCTGAGTCAGGATACCTCTGTCTTGCTTAACGACTCAGCCCTCAACCTCTAGGTCTTCGTTGGTATACTTGGTGAGCTTTACTTTAACGATAGCTGAGAAACAGTCTATGTGGTAGGAGCTCTGTGTGGATGTTGATGAATGTGCCTTTCCTCTGAGTAGGGAGCTTTTCCTCTTTTTGTGATTGTGAATGGATTTGTCTTCATTAGGATGGGAAATGAACAGTATTGCTCTGAGACTCAGGGATATGTGATATTCTCTGTTGTACTGTGACTCCATCGCTTTGGAACTGGAAACAGCTCAGCCAGTTCCACTCTGCTGCTTATCTCTCTTTGCATTTCTCTCTCTCTCTCTCTCTCTCTCTCTCTCTCTCTCTCTCTCTCTCTCTCCTCTCTCTCTCTCTCTCTCTCTCTCCTCTCTCTCTCTCTCTCTCTCTCTCTCTCTCTCTCTCTCTCTCTCTCTCTCTCTCTCTCTCTCTCTCTCTCTCTCTCTCTCTCTCTCTCTCTCTAACCCCCCCTCTCTCTACCCCCCTCTCTCTCTACCCCCCTTTTTTCTCTCTCTCTCCCTCTCTCTATCTCTCTACCCTCTCTCTCTCTCTCTAACCCCCCATCTATCTCTAACCTCTCTCTACCCCCTCTCTCTCTACCCCCTCTCTCTCTCTACCCCTCCCCTCTCTCTCTCTACCCTCTCTCTCTCTACCCCTCCCCCCCTCTCTACCCCCTTTGTCTCTCTCTCTCTCTCCCTCTGTGTTTCTCTCTAGCGATTGATGATATCTCTATCTGTCAATGTTACTATTGTGAGTGCTCTGGGGGTCACTGCCTCAGGCTCTGGCTATGGGGGTGTCTACCAGACATTTAACTTACTGCAGTTGTACTTGTAGAATGAAGGAATAGAGAACCTAACCCTTTAGACGTTAGGTACCTAATGGACCATGTACTGTGTAAATGAACTGCTCTCTCAAAAGAAGAAACATATTGTACTGTGACACTCATATTTCTGAGTGAAAGAAAATGGTCGTTATAAAATATTTTTTGACGCTATAGCAATAAACCTGTATGGGAGACAGCAGAATGTTTTAATCTCATGGTGTATTTTATTTGATACTTCCCTCTTCCCTGTCCATCAGAGTTTCTCCTTCTTAATCCGGACCATAATCCTTTGTAATGCCGTCTTTGTCTGGAGATGCAGCGCCGCCACGCATTTCTCTCGTCCTATGATAAACGATTAGAGAAGAATGACGTCTCCTACAGGAAGCAGACACGGTTTCTGTTTGTTACATTCTTGTGTCATAATACAAAAAAAAAAGTAATTTACATAAAGTAAACACACAAATACTTTATTTACATGAAGTAAATAGACAACAGGTAAAGCCAAAATGTTTTGGACTCTCTGTGAGTGGATTGTTATGGTGAAGCTAGTATACCAGTGCTGTGAACATCCTTCATTACGTTTTGAAAAGCTTGTTTATCTCTGTCCAAGACCTGTACCAGTAGGACATTAATTTGCCTGCTCTGCATATAGGCTGGTCCCAGATCAGTTTGTGCTGTATAGCCAACTATATATCATAGCAATGACCATAGGTGTTATACAACACCAAGTGGTCTGGGACCAGGCTAGCCTGCATACCTGATGTTCATTTCAAATAGATTTGACTTTTATGTTCAGGACCTCTGTCTTAATCAATCTAAGTATCGATGACCTGAAGGGACCAATAGTCTACAGCAGTGGTATTCAAAGTCTTTTGTAGCGTCCCCTAGTGGGGTTACAGGGGAACTGCAGTGGGGTTGCCCCCAAAATTAAATAGAATTAAGAGTACTGATTATTATGGACATTATACATTTTTTTTTTAGAAATATAATTAGAAAAATACAATTGTTTTGAGTATATGTATTTATTGGTTTCTTTCACATTTTGATATGAGGTGAAAATGTAATGAATTGAAGGTTATTTGTTGATGTAAAAAAATACATGTACCTATTTTAAGGTTGTGTCATTCAATTTGGGGTCGTAAGAAATTCTTCTGAAAAAAATCCTCAGAAATTATTTGAAGGTGTGGTTATATGGGATCATAGGAGTCATTCAATGATTTATTTGATCTTGAATTAAATAGGCACCTAAATACACAGGCATGTGTTGATTTAAATACACAAAACATTAGGAACACCTGCTCTTTCAGTGATAGACTGACCAGGTGAATCCAGATGAAAGCTATGATCCTTTATTGATGTCACCGGTTAAATCCACTTCAATCAGTGTAGATGAAGTGAAGGATTTTTAAGCCTTGAGACAATTGGGACATGGATTGTGTATGTGTGCCATTCAGAGGGTGAATGGGCAAGACAAAATATTGAAGTGCCTTTGAACGGGGTATGGTAGTAGGTGCCAGGCACACCGGTTTGAGTGTGTCAAGAACTGCAACGCTGCTGGGTTTTTCATGGTCCACCACCCAAAGGACATCCAGCCAACTTGACACAACTGTGGGAAGCATTGGAGTCAATATGGGCCAGCATCCCTGTAAAACACTTTCGACGAAACGCTTGTAGACTCCATGACCACGATGAATTGAGACTGTTCTGAGGGCAAAAGGAGGCCGGTGCAATTAAAATATGTGTTCCTAATGTTTTGTACACTCAGTGTATATTTCGCCACCAATATATACTGTCTACAACCATCAACAGAAGCGTCAATTGAATGTAACATGTTATGTTTCATGCTACATTACTAGGATTCCTTGTAAGAAGCAGTAATGGAATGAAGGCTATATTCCACTGATACAAACACCAATAACAGCAGCCATTTAATGTAAGATATAAAAAATAGCTTTTAATACTAACAGAATACTCTGTATGAATCAGTAAGGGGATGAAGTCACACGCATAGAGATCAAACAAATGTTTACCTTCCACATTAGTTTGTCATCTCTATGGTGATATGTCCTGGCCCTGTTGTCATTGGTGACAGTACGTAAAAGGGTTAATGTCCCGTCGGGCTGTTGTCTTTCCGTGCCACAAGACATCCTGTGATCTGGTACACAGTTGGCATCGCAGGCACACACACACACACACACACACACACACGCAGGCACACACACACACACACACACACACACACACACACACACACACACACACACACACACACACACACACACACACACACACACACACACACCCACACACGCACAAACACAGGGAGCTTTGTACAAGAGGCTTGTCTCAGGCTTAGTGTTCCTCTAAAAATGCCTTTTTTAAATAGCATTTGAGTTCCTAAAGAGAACCGACGAGGCCAGAGGAGCGCTGTGCTACTGCTGAGGAAGGCAATAGGGATGTACAGTGAACACAGAACGTTATTCCTCTCTCCTCTTTGTATAGAAATATAAAGAAACGGCCTCCCTGAGGTAATTATGTAGTACGGCTGTAATACATCAGTGTGTTCTATGCATTGGATATTTCTAAAAGCTTTGCATTTGGGAAATATCGTTCACTAAAATCCTAAACCTCAACTAAGTCTTGGAAGTAATTATGTGGAAATTGAGCAAGTTGACGTGATTAAACTGCTTGGAGTAAACCCTGGATTGTAAACTGTCCTGGTCAAAACATGTTGATACAACAGTAGCGGCAGGGTAGCCTAGTGGTTAGAGCGTTGGACTAGTAACTGAAAGGTTGCAAGTTCAAATCCCCGAGCTGACAAGGTACAAATCTGTCGTTCTGCCCCTGAACAGGCAGTTAACCCACTGTTCCTAGGCCGTCATTGAAAATAAGAATTTGTTCTTAACTGACTTGCCTAGTTAAATAAATAAAAATAATGGGGAGAAGTCTGTCCATAATAAAGCGATGCTCTGCCTTGTTATCAAAGCTATCAACAAGCCAGGTCCTACAGGCCCTAGTTTTGTCGCACCTGGACTAATGTTCAGTCGTGTGGTCAGGTGCCACAAAGAGGGACTTTGGAAAATTACAATTGTTTCAGAACAGGGCAGCATGTCTGGCCCTTAAATGTACACAGGTAGCTAATATTAATGATATGCATGTCAATCTCTCATGGCTCAAAGTGGAGGAGAGATTGACTTCATCACTACTTGTTTTTGTAAGAAGTGTTGACATGCTGAATGCACCGAGCAGTCTGTTTAAACTACTAGCACACAACTCAGACACCCATGCATACCCTACAAGACATGCCACCAGAGGTCTCTTCACAATCCCCAAGTCCAGAACAGACTATGGGAGGAGCACAGTACATAGAGCCATGACTACATGGAACCCTATTCCACATCAGGTAACTGATGCCAGGCAAGAACTAACTCTTATTTTCAATGACAGCCTAGGAACAGTGACCTTCAGTGGAAGAACGACAGATTTGTACCTTGTCAGCTCAGGGATTTGATCTAGCAACCTTTCAGTTACTAGTCCAACACTCTAACCACTAGGCTACCTGTCGCCTCACATGATAACACATGCACTCGACACACATGATAACATGGATTATGCAGTGTATATGAATGGTATTTGAGTAGTGGCTTGTTGTGAAAAGTGTTATGAAATGTAATGTCATGTAATATTTAACATCTTATATAGGGTGGCTTGCGAAAGTATTCACCCCCTTGGCATTTTTCATGTGTTGTTGCCTTACAACCTGGAATTAAAAATATTATTTGGGGGTTTGTATCATTTGATTTACCTACAACTTTGAAGATGCAAAACATTTTTTATTGTGAAACAAACAACAAATAAGACAAAAAACTGAAAACTAGAACGTGCATAACTATTCACCTCCCCAAAGACCAGTACTTTGTAGAGCCACCTTTTGCAGTAATTACAGATGCAAGTCTCTTGGGATATGTCTCTATAAGCTTAGCACATCTCGCTACTGGGATTTTTGCCCATTCTTCAAGGCAAAACTGCGCCAGCTCCTTCAAGTTGGATAGGTTTTGCTGGTGTACAGCAATCTTTAAGTCAGACCACAGATTCTAAATTGGATTGAGGTCTGGGCTTTGACTAGGCCATTCCAAGACATTTAAATGTTTCCCCTTAAACCACTCGAGTGTTGCTTTAGCAGTATGCCTCGGGCCATTATCCGGCTGGAAGGTGAACCTCCGTCCCAGTCTCATATCTCTGGAATACTGAAACAGGTTTCCCTCAAGAATTTATTTAGAGCCATCCATCATTCCTTCAATTCTGACCAGTTTCCCAGTCCCTGCCGATGAAAAACACACAGCATGATGCTGCCACCACCATGCTTCACTGTGGGGATGGTATTCTCGGGGTGATGAAAGGTGTTGGGTTTACGCCAGACATAACGTTTACCTTGATGGCCAAAAAATTCAATTTTAATCTCATCTGACCAGAGTACCTTCTTCCATGTGTTTGGGGAGTCTCGCACATGCCTTTTGGCGAACACCAAATGTGTTTGCTTATTTTTTTCTTTCAGCAATGGCTTTTTTCAGGCCACGCTTTGTAAAACCCAGCTCCGTGGAGTGAAGGGTTTAAAGTGGTCCTATGGACAGATACTCCAATCTCCGCTGTGGAGCTCCTTCAGGGTTATCTTTGGTCTCTTTGTTGCCTTTCTGATTAATGCCGTCCTTGCCTGGTCCGTGAGTTTTGGTGGGCGGCCCTCTCTTGGTAGGTTTGTTGTGGTACCATATTCTTTCCATTTTTTATTAATGATTTAATGGTGCTCCATGGGATGTTCAAAGTTTCTGATATTGTTTTATAACCCAACTCTGATCTGTACTTCTGCACAACTTTGTCCCTGACCTGTTTGAAGAGCTCCTTGGTCTTCATGGTGCCGCTTGCTTGGTGGTGCCCCTTGCTTAGTGGTGTTGCAGACTCTGGGGCCTTTCAGAACAGGTGTATATACTGAGATCATGGGACAGATCATGCGACACTTAGATTGCACACAGGTGGACTTTATTTAACTAATTATATGACTTCTGAAGGTAATTGGTTGCACCAGATCTGATTTAGGGGCTTCATATCAAAGGGGGTGAATAAATATGCACACACCACTTTTCAGTTTTTAATTTTTTTAATTTTTTGAAACTATTTTTTTTTTTTTTTTTCACTTCATCAATTTGGACTATTTTGTGTATGTCTATTACATGAAATCCAAATAAAAATAAATTTTAATTACAGGTTGTAATGCACCGAAATAGGAAAAATGCCAAGGGGGATGAATACTTTTGCTTTAGCTGCCTTAATGTTGCTTGACCCCAGGAAGAGTAGCTGCTGTCTTGGCGGGAACTAACAGGGATCCTTATTAAACCTTAGGAAGAGTAGCTGCTGTTTTGGCGGGAACTAACAGGGATCCTTATTAAACCCCAGGAAGATTAGCTGCATTCACTGTATAGGATATCTCCAGTGAATATAGTGCTCCTATAGTCAGTTTCATTGTATAGGATATCTCCAGTGAATATAGTGCTCCTATAGTCAGTTTCATTGTATAGGATATCTCCAGTGAATATAGTGCTCCTATAGTCAGTTTCATTGTATAGGATATCTCCAGTGAATATAGTGCTCCTATAGTCAGTTTCATTGTATAGGATATCTCCAGTGAATATAGTGCTCCTATAGTCATTTTCATTGTATAGGATATCTCCAGTGAATATAGTGCTCCTATAGTCAGTTTCATTGTATAGGATATCTCCAGTGAATATAGTGCTCCTATAGTCAGTTTCATTGTATAGGATATCTCCAGTGAATATAGTGCTCCTATAGTCAGTTTCATTGTATAGGATATCTCCAGTGAATATAGTGCTCCTATAGTCAGTTTCATTGTATAGGATATCTCCAGTGAATATAGTGCTCCTATAGTCAGTTTCATTGTATAGGATATCTCCAGTGAATATAGTGCTCCTATAGTCAGTTTCATTGTATAGGATATCTCCAGTGAATATAGTGCTCCTATAGTCAGTTTCATTGTATAGGATATCTCCAGTGAATATAGTGCTCCTATAGTCAGTTTCATTGTATAGGATATCTCCAGTGAATATAGTGCTCCTATAGTCAGTTTCATTGTATAGGATATCTCCAGTGAATATAGTGCTCCTATAGTCAGTTTCATTGTATAGGATATCTCCAGTGAATATAGTGCTCCTATAGTCAGTTTCATTGTATAGGATATCTCCAGTGAATATAGTGCTCCTATAGTCAGTTTCATTGTATAGGATATCTCCAGTGAATATAGTGCTCCTATAGTCAGTTTCATTGTATAGGATATCTCCAGTGAATATAGTGCTCCTATAGTCAGTTTCATTGTATAGGATATCTCCAGTGAATATAGTGCTCCTATAGTCAGTTTCATTGTATAGGATATCTCCAGTGAATATAGTGCTCCTATAGTCAGTTTCATTGTATAGGATATCTCCAGTGAATATAGTGCTCCTATAGTCAGTTTCATTGTATAGGATATCTCCAGTGAATATAGTGCTCCTATAGTCAGTTTCATTGTATAGGATATCTCCAGTGAATATAGTGCTCCTATAGTCAGTTTCATTGTATAGGATATCTCCAGTGAATATAGTGCTCCTATAGTCAGTTTCATTGTATAGGATATCTCCAGTGAATATAGTGCTCCTATAGTCAGTTTCATTGTATAGGATATCTCCAGTGAATATAGTGCTCCTATAGTCAGTTTCATTGTATAGGATATCTCCAGTGAATATAGTGCTCCTATAGTCAGTTTCATTGTATAGGATATCTCCAGTGAATATAGTGCTCCTATAGTCAGTTTCATTGTATAGGATATCTCCAGTGAATATAGTGCTCCTATAGTCAGTTTCATTGTATAGGATATCTCCAGTGAATATAGTGCTCCTATAGTCAGTTTCATTGTATAGGATATCTCCAGTGAATATAGTGCTCCTATAGTCAGTTTCATTGTATAGGATATCTCCAGTGAATATAGTGCTCCTATAGTCAGTTTCATTGTATAAGATATCTCCAGTGAATATAGTGCTCCTATAGTCAGTTTCATTGTATAGGATATCTCCAGTGAATATAGTGCTCCTATAGTCAGTTTCATTGTATAGGATATCTCCAGTGAATATAGTGCTCCTATAGTCAGTTTCATTGTATAGGATATCTCCAGTGAATATAGTGCTCCTATAGTCAGTTTCATTGTATAGGATATCTCCAGTGAATATAGTGCTCCTATAGTCAGTTTCATTGTATAGGATATCTCCAGTGAATATAGTGCTCCTATAGTCAGTTTCATTGTATAGGATATCTCCAGTGAATATAGTGCTCCTATAGTCAGTTTCATTGTATAGGATATCTCCAGTGAATATAGTGCTCCTATAGTCAGTTTCATTGTATAGGATATCTCCAGTGAATATAGTGCTCCTATAGTCAGTTTCATTGTATAGGATATCTCCAGTGAATATAGTGCTCCTATAGTCAGTTTCATTGTATAGGATATCTCCAGTGAATATAGTGCTCCTATAGTCAGTTTCATTGTATAGGATATCTCCAGTGAATATAGTGCTCCTATAGTCAGTTTCATTGTATAGGATATCTCCAGTGAATATAGTGCTCCTATAGTCAGTTTCATTGTATAGGATATCTCCAGTGAATATAGTGCTCCTATAGTCAGTTTCATTGTATAGGATATCTCCAGTGAATATAGTGCTCCTATAGTCAGTTTCATTGTATAGGATATCTCCAGTGAATATAGTGCTCCTATAGTCAGTTTCATTGTATAGGATATCTCCAGTGAATATAGTGCTCCTATAGTCAGTTTCATTGTATAGGATATCTCCAGTGAATATAGTGCTCCTATAGTCAGTTTCATTGTATAGGATATCTCCAGTGAATATAGTGCTCCTATAGTCAGTTTCATTGTATAGGATATCTCCAGTGAATATAGTGCTCCTATAGTCAGTTTCATTGTATAGGATATCTCCAGTGAATATTTTTTTACATTTTATATAAACTTTATTTATACAGGTTTTTTTCTTTTGAGATAATATCGCGTTTCCAAGAGAGACCTGGTCCAATAGCAGCATGGGGGAACACAGTTTCAGACAAAACAACTTACATACACTAACACAACATTAAACAAAACTATAGACACATACAGTACAACAATTACATATTACGTAAAAAAACACGAAAGTCGTGACTAAAAACTGCTGTTCTAAAGACAATTACATTCTTCTGTGATATATACATCGATCAAGTGTTTAAACTCCACCAACAAAACTAGATAATCACATTTGTAAATGTTCAGGAGAGAATTCCAGGACCACGGAGCTGAGTAACTAAAACTATTTCTTCCATGACCTGTTCTAATTCATGGTGCTGTGAAAAGCAAATGAGAATGGGACCGTAATTGATATTTATTTACCGACCTGATTAAAAAAGAACAGAGATAAAATAGCATTTTACCCAATATGGCCTTATAAATCAGTGTATACCAGTGTTTAAGCCTACGCAAGGTCAATGACGACCAGCCAACATGCACAGTGAAGCTCAGCTTGTCATCAACCCACACACCCAAAAACGCCCACACACCCAAATATATGTACACTTTGACTTGCTCTATAGTATGTCCAGCCAATGTAGCAATGACATGATTAGTAACATGCCTGGCATTTGAAAATACCATGCATTTTGTTTTACCCGAATTTAGAACCAGCTTTAAATCATACAGATTCTGTTGTATGATGTTAAATGCTCTTAGGGAATTTTCAAAAGCTAAAGATAACTATAGTGCTTCTATACTTAGTTTCACTTTATATGTAAATGAGATATTTCTGTATTTCAATTTCAATACATTTGCAAAAAAACAACAACACGTTTTCTCTTTGTTATTATGGGGTATTGTGTTGTGTTACAGCCTTAAATATAATAATATAATCATATAATTCTCACCCATCTACACACAATACCCCATAATGACAAAGCGAATTACAGAAATATCTCTTTACATAAGTATTCACACCCCTGAGTCAATACATGTCAGAATCACCTTTGGCAGCGATTACAGCTGGGAATCTTTCTTTTCTCACCTGGATTGTACAATATTTGCACATTATTATTTTAAAAATGATTCAAGCTCTGTCAAGTTGGTTGTTGACCAATGCTGGACAGCCATTTTCAAGACTTGCCATAGATTTTCAAGCCGATTTAACTAGGCCACTCAAGAACATTTAATGTTGTCTTGGTAGGATATATACTCCAGTGTATTTGGCCTTGTGTTTTAAGTTATTGTACTGCTCTGACGAAGGTCGTGAGGACGATACGTAAAGCTTATTAAAGATCAGTGATACTATCAAGAGCAGTGTGCGGGTTTTTATTTTTTTGTTATTGTCCTGCTGAAAGGTGAATTCAAGCAGACTGTACCAGGCTTTCCTCTAGGACTTTGGCTGTGCTTATCTCTATTCTGTTTATTTTTATCCTAAAAAACTCCCTAGTCCTTGCTCATGACAAGCATACCCACAACATGATGCAGGCACCACCATGCTTGAAAATATGAATAGTGACACGCAGTGATGTGTTGTGTTGGATTGGCCCCAAACATAATGACACCTTTTTAACAGTATTATTTAAGTGCCTTATTGCATACAGGATGTATGTTTTGGAATATTTTAATTCGGTACAGGCTTTGTTCTTTTCAATCTGTCAATTAGATTAGTTTTGTGGAGTAACTAGAATGTTGTTGATCCATCCTCAGTTTTCTCTTATCACAGCCATTAAACTCCGACGACTGAGTTAGGAAGGACACCTGTATCTCTGTAGTGACTGAGTGTATTGATAAACCATCCAAAGTGTAATTAATAACTTCAACATGCTCAAAGGGATATTCAATGCCTGTTTTATTTTATTTTTACCCATCTACCAATAGGTGCCCTTCTTTGTGAGGCATTCGAAAACGTCCCTGATCTTTGTGGTTGAATCTGTGTTTGAGATTCACTGCTCGACTGAGGGACCTTGCAGATAATTGTATGTGTGGGGCACAGAGATGAGGAGGTCATTAAAAAATTATGTTAAACACTATTATTGAACACCATGCAACTTATTATGTGACTTGTTGAGCACGTTATTACTCCAGAAATGATTTCGTCTTTCCATAATAAAGGGGTGGAATTCTTATTGACTCAAGAGATTTCAGCTTTTCATTTCAAAATTCACTTGTAAAATGTATAATACTTCCACTTTATGGGGTATTGTGTGTCAGCCAGTGACACAAAATCTCAGGCTGTAACTCAACAAAAATGTGGAAAAAGTCAAGGGGTGTGAATACTTTCTGAAGACACTGCATTATTTAGTCATGGCTCTTGTTTTCTCTGAGAAAAAAACAAAACGGGACGTTTAGTTTAGGTTTATGTTTTATTTATTTGCACCAAAGAAAATAAGTGATAAACAACAATGCAGATAAAAATAAAAACGAATAAAATAAACTGTGTGCAGGTTGGAAGCTGATATAAAAACCACACCACAAAAAAACTATATACAATATATAAGTACACAAATGAAAAAGGTTTGTTGTACCAGATAACAAAACCCACTCATCATAAATGTACAAATGAACCGATCAATATATGTTTTGTTTAACTGTGTGTGTGCATGTGTGGATGTGACTGTGTTAGAGTTAGGCTATATGGAGGAGATTACTGAGTAGTTTGCTTCATCAGGTTGACCCCCAGTCTTCATAGAGGAGATTACTAAGTAGTTTGGTTCATCAGGTTGACCCCCAGTCTTCATAGATGAGATGACTGGGTAGTTTGGTTCATCAGGTTGACCCCCAGTCTTCATAGATGAGATGACTGGGTAGTTTGCTTCATCAGGTTGACCCCCAGTCTTCATAGAGGAGATTACTGAGTAGTTTGCTTCATCAGGTTGACCCCCAGTCTTCATAGAGGAGATTACTAAGTAGTTTGCTTCATCAGGTTGACCCCCAGTCTTCATAGAGGAGATTACTAAGTAGTTTGCTTCATCAGGTTGACCCCCAGTCTTCATGGAAGAGATTACTTGATTAGTAATTGTATAAGTGTGCCCTTGGTTCTCCATTGTCCTGTTGATTATTGTTCCAATGTCCGTTGGTTCGTGTGAGTACCTGTGCTATGTATTGGCTTTCGTGACACGTATATTGTGCTGGTGATTACGGGTCTCGTCCCGTGTGTTAATCATTGTGCGCGTGTGTTATTTATTCAAGGTACTCCTCGCTCTTTTGTTTTGGGTTTCTACCCTGTGTTTTGTATACGTGTTCGTTTGGTCTTCGTCCCTGTGCCTTTACATGGCACTCTGTAATTTGAGGTAATAAAAACCCCTATTACGCATTCCTGCGCCTGTCTCCCGACCCATTTATACCAACGTGACATTATTAAGTAGTTTGGTTTTTCAGGTTGACCCCAAGTCTTCGCTTGAACTTATTGAGGGATGATGTGGTTTTGGCAATGCGAAGATAATAATTCCAGAGTATCTGATAGAGCAGTGGTTCCCAAACTTTTTAGAATAGAATAGAAAAAAACTTTATTGTCCATCTGGGATGGACATTTTTCTTTGGCATCACCTTCCGTTAAAACAATCACATACACATACATTCTCACATCATATTTAAACCAGTCATTCCATTATGCTGCATCCACTAACAACATAGAGGACATGAATACATCCACTAACAACATAGAGGACATGAATACATCCACTAACAACATAGAGCACATTAATACATCCACTAACAACATAGAGCACATGAATACATCCACTAACAACATAGAGGACATTAATACATCCACTCACAACGACCACTCTCCCAACTGCGCTAGATATTACAGCGATTAGCATTAAAGTCGTCACACATGCCACGAACAATACACTTTTAAACTTGCGACGCACATAGGTTTCGACAAAACGAAACAAAATTGAACGATATAACTATAAACAAACAAACAATTCACGCAGGTGAGCTCAGGGTCTTCCGTACTCCTTCAAAAATTCAACCTCCAGCTGCATACTCCCTCTAGCACCAGGGTCAGCACACTCTCAAATGTTGTTTGTTGCCATCATTGTAAGCCTGCCACACACACGATATGATATATTTATTAAACAAAAGAATGAGTGTGAGTTTTTGTCACATCCCGGCTCGTGGGAAGTGACAAAGAGCTTTTATAGGACCAGGGCACAAATAATAATATTATAATAATCAATCATTTTGCTCTTTATTTAGCCATTTTATATATAAAACCTTATTTGTTCATTGAAAATGGTGATTAACTCACCACAGGTTAATGAGAAGGGTGTGCTTGAAAGGATGCACATAACTCTGAAATGTTGGGTTATATTGGAGAGTCTCATTCTTAAATAATTTTCCACAGACAGTCTGTGCTGTATTTAGTTCATGCTAGTGAGGGCCGAGAATCCACTCTCACATAGGTACGTGGTTGCAAAGGGCATTTGCCAAGGCAAGAAACTCTGAGTGCAGCCCTATCCAGAAATCTGGCAGTGGCTTCTGATTAAATTCAATTTTCACAGAACCACTTGTTGCAATTTCGATGAGGCTCTGTTGCTCAGATATTGGTAAGTGGACTGGAGGCAGGGCATGAAAGGGATAACGAATCCAGTTGTTTGTGTCAGGTGCTTCGCTATATCACATTTGACATTGTCCATAAGCTTGAGTTCATTTGCACACAAATAATCATACAATGATGGAAAGACCTGTGTGTTGTCCTTAATTAATGCAGACAGAAAAGAGGTCCAACTTCTTAATCATAGCCTCAATTTTGTCCCGCACATTGAATATTGTTGCGGAGAGTCCCTGTAATCCTATATTCAGATCATTCCGGCGAGAAAAACATCACCCAGACAGGCCAGTCGTGTGAGAAACTCATCATCATGCAAGTGGTCAGACAAGTGAAAATGATGGTCAGTAAAGAAAACTTTGAGCTTGTCTCTCAATTTAAAAAAACGTGTCAACACTTTGCCACTTGACAACCAGTGCACCAGTATGTTGTAAAAACGTAACATGGTCGCTGCTCATATCGTTGCATAATGTAAAAAATACACAAGAGTTCAGGGGCATTGCTTTAACAAAGTTAACCATTTTCACTGTAGTGTCCAAAATGTCTTTCAAGCTCTCAGGCATTCCCTTGGCAGCAAGAGCCTCTTGGTGGATGCTGCAGTGTACCCAAGTGGCGTCGGGAGCAACTACTTGCACGTGCGTTACCACTCCACTATGTCTGCTTGTCATGGCTGTCATGACGTTGCACTCTTTTGGGTACAGCGAGCACCATCCCCCTCTCTCTTTCCCCTACACTCAGGCTGCTGCGACTACAGGTCGTAAATTCATGGCCACAGTATAGAGAGAGAGTGAGTTTCATAGAGAGAACAAAGGAATTTCTTCCACCTCACAGAACTTAAGGTCTGAACAACATTTATGTTCTGGAGAAGGTATAAAAGATTGGTGAAGAATCCAGCTACGAACTGGTCCGTTTGGTACAATTGTGTGAAACTCATGGGAGACAATACTGCCACATTACCATAACGCTGTTTATACAATAGCCTCAGATATGAGGCTTACATCTGATTGTTGTATAAGATGAATGAGTGAGGATGATACTGTTTGTGAAATTGTGTAATGTGATTTTGGACTGTTTAATGAAGGAAACTCCAATTCCCTTTGGAGTTTAAGTAAATCAGAGGACCGCCCATGAGCACAGTTATGGTCTTGCGTCCTGGGACAGGCCCTTTTCTGCTCTTCCGAATAAAACCCCCACCCGGGGTTCTATCAGCAGACCAGCTTACCTCGATAACGAGCGGGCCAAGGTTTGAGAGGAGACCATAAACCTGAGTATAAGCTAAGGTTTGAGTAGATGGCTAAATATTTTAACCATATCATGTGGTTAAACTCTTAGACTATCGATAGCGTCAGAATAAGAACAAGTCTTTGATATTAATTACTAGTCTGCAGCTAGGAATTCGGTATCATTGAACACGCAGACCGACAACCGCCCGAAACATCTATTCTATAACGTCATGAATGAATGTTACTCTGAACTATCCATTCTAACCACAACAGAGAGAGAGAGAGGGCGGACAGACTCTCCAACAGAAACAAACTTTTCAACAGAGATCCCGATGACACACTGAGCGTAAATATATATATTGATTGCAGTTATTCCCGAATGAGTGAGCGTTCATGTGCAAAGGATTAGCATTTCAATTGTTATAATTATCAACTTTGTAGTGTTTCATCTCAGTTGACCCCCACTTCCCTTTTTGTCCACCAAGCCGCGATTCTGGTTTAGCCCACTAGGGAAACTCCGTTATCATTTTCTTGTAACTATCTACTGTTTGTTTATGCATTTCTGTGAATTACTTAGTTAGTAAATAAATGATTTAAGACAATTGATGTATGAATGACTCATAGTGAAGACTGGGTTCGTGCAGATAACCAACAATTTACAACGTTTGGAATGAGACTAACATGAGTTAAATAATAATTCATTGATTCGAAGACTAAGTGATCAAATATTCAAATATCTGAAAGTTATATTAGGAAAATTATCTGAATATTTTCCTTGGTCCCCCGACTTCCTAGTTAATTACAGTTACATGATTAATCAGTTTAATCGCGTAATAATAATTACAGAGAGTTATTTGATAAAGATTAATCTTCAGTTTAATGATGCCAAAGACACGACATGGCTTTTGCGCCATCAGTACAGATACCAACACATCTTGACCACCAAAAATCCAGTTGATGTCACAAAGCTGTCCAGTACTTTAAAAATATCCTCTCATGTTGTCCTGGTTTCCAGTGGTTTGCAGAAGAGGATGTCTTCCTTAATTGACCCCCCATAAACGTAACGGACATATACCAGGAGCTGTGCCAGGCCCGCCACGTCTGTTGCCTCATCCAGCTGTAAAGCACATAATTCACTGGCTTGTATGCAAAGTAGTAATTGTTTCAAAACATGCCATGTCACTGATGTGTTGTGAAACAGTGTTGTTTGATGAAGGAATTGTCTGTATAGTTTTTGGGCCTTTTCCGCCAGCATTGTCCCAGCCATATCCGCGGCAGCCGGAAGAATTAAGTCCTCCACAATAGTATGGGGCTTGCCTGTCCTAGCTACTCGGTAGCTCACCATATAAGACTCCTCTAGCCCTTTCTTATTAATGGTATCTGTTGCTTTTATACATGTCTTACTACTCGAAAGTCGTCTTTATTCTCACGCAAATTTTTCAAATTGTTATTTCAAATTGCTTATTTTTCAAATTGTCATGTTTCGTTTCTAAATGCCTGCGCAAGAGTGAAGTTTTCCTGCGAGAGTGTAACGGTTAATGTGATTGGATGTTAATTATTTGACTAGGCTACCTGTATTTGACATTGGGTTGATATTTCGCTGAACACTAGACAGTTTAATATATATTTTGGCAGTGAAACGAGGCTAAACCTCACCCAAATGTATAGCCCCTTTGGAAAATATAAATGTACTGTTTGAAAATGTATTTTTTTTTAAATCATCATAGATCTGTCTTTTTAATGTGAATCACATTTTGATTTGGCGTACCCCCGACGGCATTGCGTGTACCCCAGTTTGGGCATACCTGTGATAGAAAATTGAGATGCGGCAGTGGGGAGGGTGAAGGTTATCACAGTGTCTTGTGTTATATAGATGGATTTCAGAATTAACCTGGAAGAATCCATTGAAGGGTTTAGGTAAACTGTCTGGGAGGTATGAGTATTTGTAGATGAAAATGCATAATTGGCGTACATTAATGTGGTAAATAGACAAGATATTGAGTTTCTTAAACAAAGGTGCAGATGGAGTCAGGTAATTAGAGGAGGTGGCTAGTCTTGCAAATGTATTTTGTATGATGCGTCATTTGTGTAGTTAGGAGGCGTATGTACTGGCCCAGACAATATTACATTAAATTACGTAAATTAAGCTATAGTAAAGAGTAAGGAAGCAAGCCTGATGATACCAACAGATTTCATCACTTTTCTGAAGACAAATTGATTGTGATCTTTCCAGGATAAATTTTCAACTCTGAGGAATCTAGTGGATGTGACTTGTTCCATTTCATTCCCACCAATTGAGATTCTGGCTCTTTTTGTTGTTGCAATAATTCTTATTCTTACTAGTGAATACAATTAAGTTGGATTTTTGAACATTTGTTTTTCTGGAACCATTCAGAAAATATTGTGTATGGGCTAGTGTATGGGCTAGTGTATGGGCTAGTGTATGGGCTAGTGTATGGGTAACATTCATAGTATCCATACAATGCTCATGAATGTTATTTCCTCTGTAACATACTGTATTAAACAGACTAATTCCTCGTGAAAACATGATGACCATACAGACCTCCAGTGAATGTTATTTCCTCTGTAACATACTGTATTAAACAGACTAATTCCTCGTGAAAACATGATGACCATACAGACCTCCAGTGAATGTTATGAGAGTTGCATCAATGTTGTTTCCTCTATAACATATTTGCTGTGTCCCTCCAAGGCTGCTGTCGTTAAACTATTCTCCTAGTAACGTTCAGCTAGCCTCAATCTGGTCACAACTTCTTTGGGACGGTCAGTGGTCAGCCATTTTAGTAAGGGAGTTGGGTAGGTCAGTGGTCAGCCATTTTAGTAAGGGAGTTGGGTAGGTCAGTGGTCAGCCATTTTAGTAAGGGAGTTGGGTAGGTCAGTGGTCAGCCTTTTTGGTAAGGGAGTTGGGTAGGTCAGTGGTCAGCCATTTTAGTAAGGGAGTTGGGTAGGTCAGTGGTCAGCCATTTTGGTAAGGGAATTGGTAGGTCAGTGGTCAGCCATTTTGGTAAGGGAGTTGGGTAGGTCAGTGGTCAGCCATTTTGGTAAGGGAGTTGGGTAGGTCAGTGGTCAGCCATTTTGGTAAGGGAGTTGGTAGGTCAGTGGTCAGCCATTTTGGTAAGGGAGTTGGGTAGGTCAGTGGTCAGCCATTTTGGTAAGGGAGTTGGTAGACCAGTGGTCAGCCATTTTGGTAAGGGAGTTGGGTAGGTCAGTGGTCAGCCATTTTGGTAAGGGAGTTGGTAGGTCAGTGGTCAGCCATTTTGGTAAGGGAGTTGGTAGACCAGTGGTCAGCCATTTTGGTAAGGGAGTTGGTAGACCAGTGGTCAGCCATTTTGGTAAGGGAGTTGGGTAGGTCAGTGGTCAGCCATTTTGGTAAGGGAGTTGGTAGGTCAGTGGTCAGCCATTTTGGTAAGGAAGTTGGTAGACCAGTGGTCAGCCATTTTGGTAAGGGAGTTGGTAGACCAGTGGTCAGCCATTTTGGTAAGGGAGTTGGTAGACCAGTGGTCAGCCATTTTGGTAAGGGAGTTGGGTCGGCCAGTGGTCAGTCAGTGCTGTGATAAGACGGTGTGTAATACAATTCATTTGAAGAGATTATCTGGACAGAATGTTTGTTAGTAACGTTCAGCTAGCCTTAATCTGGTTACAACTTCTTTGGGACGGGCCCAGAAGAAAGGGAGATGTAGCTGTGGTTTGCCCAACCCTGGCCTGGCTATCAGTGTTGTATTCTCCATCATAATCCTCTTGTGTTGAAACAAATTGAAATAGATTGCCTGGCCGGTCCACTAATCATAGCACATTCATTTGAATGTGGACGACTGCTCTAGTAATTCTATTTCTAAAGTTCAGACAATCCCTCCCACAGGACAACGCTGCCTGGGCCACTGTGACTAGAGGACTCTTCTGCCTGGCTACAGAGAAGAAAACAGTCAAATAATAATGCTAGGATTCCTTAAAGGAGCAATCTTGGATTCCTACATACATTTTTAGGCCTTTAAATTAACAATATACCCATATATTCTTGAAGAATATAACTTACAAATGCCTCATGAGCTTAGTTCAACTGTCGTATCCCATCAGAACCCACACTACTCTAATATTTGTGAATAATGTAATTGTAAACTAATTCTGCATAACTGCAGATTTCTCCTTTAACATATTATGATTTGCCAACTGCAATGGACATGGTTACTGTACACAGCACAATGGTTAGGGTAACTATGGTTACTGTACACAGCACAATGGTTATGGTTACTATGGTTACTGTACACATCACACTGGTTATGGTTACTATGGTTACTGTACACAGCACAATGGTTATGGTTACTATGGTTACTATGGTTACTGTACACATCACACTGGTTATGGTTACTATGGTTACTGGACACCGCACAGTGGTTATGGTTACTATGGTTACTGGACACAGCAGAATGGTTATGGTTACTATGGTTACTGTACACAGCACAATGGTTATGGTTACTATGGTTACTGGACACAGCAGAATGGTTATGGTTACTATGGTTACTGTACACAGCAGAATAGTTATGTTACTATGGTTACTGCACACAGCACAATGGCCTCTCAGTACTAGTACTACTTGCCAGTTTTGTCAGCTCTGCTCCGTATCTAACCCAGAATGTTTTCCCCCCTTGAGTTACAATGACATCGGACATTATTCATGCTTTAAGATCCATACCAAGTACTTGGTGAAATGTGTAATCATTACAGTGCTGTACAGAGCTCTGCTGTATTCCAGAGGAGAGGGGAGGATGTCCACGTCCCAAATGGAACCCTATTGCCTATATAGTGCACTACTTTTGACCAGGGTCCATAGGTAATAAGTAGGGAATAAGGTTATATTTGGGACACAGCCTAGAAGAGCTGAAGTGCTACTCCATGTAACTGGGTCTTTAATGGCTCCACGTCCCCCAGCTGCATTGACTATTCACACTGTAGACTCCAGCTGTCAATCAGAGCTGTGGTAGTCAATGGAGAGAAAGAAGAGGCCTAGCTGCTCTTCATTTGGCTCTGGCCTTTGGGACCCTGGCAGGGTATAGGTTGTAACTGGGGCGAGGGCCGGCACGGAGCTAGGGTATAGGTTGTAACTGGGGCCAGGGCCGGCACGGAGCTAGGGTATAGGTTGTAGCTGGGGCCA
Source organism: Salvelinus fontinalis (assembly GCF_029448725.1). Classification (NCBI taxonomy): domain Eukaryota; kingdom Metazoa; phylum Chordata; class Actinopteri; order Salmoniformes; family Salmonidae; genus Salvelinus; species Salvelinus fontinalis. The sequence continues at coordinate 53,875,861 of NC_074682.1, forward strand.
AGGCCGGGCACGGGGCTAGGGTATAGGTTGTAGCTGGCGCCAGGGCCGGGCACGGGGCTAGGGTATAGGTTGTAGCTGGGGCCAGGGCCGGACACGGGGCTAGGGTATAGGTTGTAGCTGGGGCCAGGGCCGGGACGGAGCTATGGTATAGGTTGTAGCTGGCGCCAGGGCCGGGCACGGGGCTAGGGTATAGGTTGTAACTGGGGCCAGGGCCGGCACGGAGCTAGGGTATAGGTTGTAGCTGGGGCCAAGGCCGGGCACGGGGCTAGGGTATAGGTTGTAGCTGGCGCCAGGGCCGGGCACGGGGCTAGGGTATAGGTTGTAGCTGGGGCCAGGGCCGGGCACGGGGCTAGGGTATAGGTTGTAGCTGGGGCCAGGGCCGGGCACGGGGCTAGGGTATAGGTTGTAGCTGGCGCCAGGGCCGGGCACGGGGCTAGGGTATAGGTTGTAGCTGGGGCAAGGGCCGGGCACGGGGCTAGGGTATAGGTTGTAGCTGGGGCCAGGGCCGGGCACGGAGCTAGGGTATAGGTTGTAGCTGGGGCCAGGGCCGGGCACGGGGCTAGGGTATAGGTTGTAGCTGGGGCCAGGGCCGGGCACGGGGCTAGGGTATAGGTTGTAGCTGGGGCCAGGGCCGGGCACGGGGCTAGGGTATAGGTTGTAGCTGGGGCCAGGGCCGGGCACGGGGCTAGGGTATAGGTTGTAGCTGGGGCCAGGGCTGGGGGCTGAGGTATAGGGCTGAGGTATAGGGCTGGGGGCTAAGGTATAGGGCATGGGGCTGAGGTATAGGGCTGAGGTATAGGGCAGGGGGCTGAGGTATATGGCTGAGGTATAGGGCTGGGGGCTGAGGTATAGGGCAGGGCAGGGGGCTGATGTATATGACTGCGGGCTGAAGTATAGGGCAGAGGGCTGAGGTATATGACTGCGGGCTGAGGTATAGGGCAGAGGGTGGAGGTATATGACTGCGGGATGAGGTATAGGGCTGGGGGCTGAGGTATATGACTGAGGGCTGATGTATAGGGCTGGGGGCTGAGGTATAGGGCTGGGGGCTGAGGTATAGGGCTAGGGGCTGAGGTATAGGGCTGAGGTATAGGGCTGGGGGCTGTAGGGCTGGGGGCTGAGATATAGGGCTGAGGTATAGGGCTGGGGGCTGAGGTATAGGGCTGAGGTATAGGGCTGGGGGCTATAGGGCTGAGGTATAGGGCTGGGGGCTGAGGTATAGGGCTGGGGGCTGAGGTATAGGGCTGAGGGCTGAGGTATAGAGCTGAGGGCTGAGGTATAGGGCTGAGGTATAGGGCTGAGGGCTGAGGTATAGGGCTGAGGGCTGAGGTATAGGGCTGAGGGCTGAGGTATAGGGCTGAGGTATAGGGCTGAGGGCTGAGGTATAGGGCTGAGGGCTGAGGTATAGGGCTGAGGGCTGAGGTATAGGGCTGAGGGCTGAGGTATAGGGCGGAGGGCTGAGGTATAGGGCTGAGGTATAGGGCTGAGGTATAGAGCTGATGGCTGAGGTATAAGGCTGAGGTATAGGGCTAAGGGCTGAGGTATAGGGCTGAGGTATAGTGCTGGGGTCTGAGGTATAAAGCTGGCGGCTGAGTCTTTGTCCCACTTCCCTGTAGCCGATTGGGAGCTGTTTGCAAGCTGTGTTTCCTTAGTTCTGTTCAGTTCTGCTACAGGCACAGACAGACAGGCAGCAAGCGTGGGGGGCATGCAGGTAGAGCAGGGCAGGAGATCGAGCGAGCGAGGCAGGTGGTAGGACAGGGAGAGAGGGAGGGAGGCAGACAGGGCTGGGAGGCAGGCAAGCATACAGGCAGAACAGGGCAGGGCAGGGCAGGGAGAGAGGGAGGCAGGTAGGCAGGGTAGGACAGGGAGAGAGGGAGGCAGGGAGACAGGACAGAGCACGGAGGCTGGAGATGGAGGGAGGGAGGGAGGGAGGGAGGGAGGGAGGGAGGGAGGGAGGGAGGGAGGGAGGGAGGCAGGGAGACAGGACAGAGCACGGAGGCTGGAGATGGAGGGAGGGAGGGAGGGAGGGAGGCAGACAGGAATGGAGAGAGGGCAGAGAGGCAGTGAAGTGTAATGCTGTGTTCTATGTTTAACTCTGATGCTGTGAATAACTAGAGATCCTGTATGCATGCCTTGCTTCAACCCGGCCTGGTTAACACTGGCTGGACCTCCTTGTCCCAGCTATAGCAGAGTCAGGCTAAGAATACTGGCTTCGGCTTACAGTGGCTTGGTGTTGCCAGCCACTCACAAACTGACAGAGTATGAATCCTTTGACTGAAAGGATGTGCAGCAATACCTATCCACTTTATAATAGAATTAGGCCTATAATAAATACCATTCTCTCTCTCTCTCTCTCTCTCTCTCTCTCTCTCTCTCTCTCTCTCTCTCTCTCTCGCTCTCTCGCTCTCTCGCTCTCTCGCTCTCTCGCTCTCTCGCTCTCTCTCTCTCTCTCTCTCTCTCTCTCTCTCTCTCTCTCTCTCTCTCTCTCTCTCTCTCTCTCTCTCTCTCTCTCTCTCTCTCTCTCTATTCAATTAAATGTTCTTTATTGGGCCTCCCGAGTGGCGCAGTGGTCTAAGGCTCTGCATCGCAGTGCTTGCTGTGCCACTAGAGATTCTGGTTTGGGAGTCCGGGCTCTGTCGCAGCCGGGCCGCGACCGGGAGACCTATGGGGTGGCACACAATTGGCCCAGCGTTGTCCGGGTTAAGGGAGGGTTTGGCCAGCAGGGATGTCCTTGTCCCATCGCACACTAGCGACTCCTGTGGTGGACCGGACGCAGTGTACGCTGACACGGTCACCAGGTGTACGGTGTATCCTCCAACACGTTGGTGCGGTTGGCTTCCAGGTTAAGTGGATATTGTAGCAGTGCGTCTTGGTTGGGTTGGGTCGTGTTTCGGAGGACCCACGGTTCTGATCCTTCGCCTCTCCCGAGTCCGTACGGGAGTTGCAGCGATGAGACTGTAACTACCAATTGGATACCATGAAATTGGGGAGTAAAAGTGGTGAATAAAAAAAAATATAATAATTAGAATCCCCCCCAAAATTAAGAAGATATTGGCATGACGTAATATATCTTACTTTGGATATTTACAATATGAAAATAATAAGAATCAAAATTGTCAACGGGACAACAGTAACAACAATAACCAAGGGTCAAAATAACCAACACATTGAACAATAACAATAAGCATACAGTAGAGGACATGTGCAGGTTGATTGGTCTGTCAGACATTGTCCCTCATCTTATGGCAGGCAGCAATGTAGTGCGCTGCCAACCCACAGCTCTCTGCGTCCTTCCCCAACAGGACGGGTAGCCTATTCTCATCACAGAGGTCTTTGAAACCTTGAATAAAGGTTTCAAATTTGGGTAAATTACACTCTCTAATTGTTTTAATATTTTTACATTTTGTCAGGAAATGCAGCTCTGTCTCAGGTTCTGTTGCTGTGCAGTGGTTGCATTTCCTGCAAGGCTGTGCTCACTGAGCCTATACCTTGTTAAAGGTTTTTCTAAGGTTTTGATCTGTAACCATGGTCAAATAGTTAGCCACGGTGTACTGTCGATTTAGGGCCAGATAGCACTGCATTTTACTTTGTGCTTGTGTTTCCCAATAAGCAATATAGTTTTGTTTTGACTGTGTTGTAATTTGGTTTATTCTGATCGAATGGATGTTCTGGTCCTGAGGCTTCAGTGTGTTAGTAGAACAGGTTTGTGAACTCAGCCCCAGCTGGATGAGGGGATATTTTCATTTTCTCTCTCTCTCTCTCTCTCTCTCTCTCTCTCTCTCTCTCTCTCTCTCTCTCTCTCTCTCTCTCTCTCTCTCTCTCTCTCTCTCTCTCTCTCTCTCTCTCTCTCTCTCTCTCTCAATCCATCTCCCAATCTCTTTGTTTCTGCTCCTCTACGACAGAAATAGCATCTTGATGAAAGTAAATGGCCTGTACCTTTGCCACCCTTTCAGGTTTAATAAAAGTAAAACTATTCTCAGATGAGATTCTTTTAGGAACAGAATCTCTGCTCAGAGAGTACAGAAACTATGAGGATGCACACGCAGCACAGAACCATGAGTAGGATATACAGTCATGGACATTAGGATGACATATGGCTGGAGTCCCTGGTTGGTTACATCATCCTCTGCTCACTCCTAATCCTACTGTGTGTGTGTGTGTGTGTGTGTGTGTGTGTGTGTGTGTGTGTGTGTGTGTGTGTGTGTGTGTGTGTGTGTGTGTGTGTGTGTGTGTGGTCTGAACTCACATAATCTGTGTGCCACTGCTGTCAGTCATATATGGCTGAGGGTACAGCCGTATCTCTATGAGTAAGGTGTTACGTACTGGATACACACACACTTCCATTTTCCATGGACTAGCACAGATTAGAGGAAGAGATAGATGGCCTTTGATATTTATATATCCCTTCCTTCATATTTCAAAATCCCCTCCGCTTTCCTCACGATGATATTCGCTCGCCTCTGTAATTTTCCCCTTCTGACCCAGTTCCCCCCCCCCTCCTGGAAGATGAGATGTGATTGGTGGTGGGACGGAAGATGGGATCTGATTGGTGGTGGGATGGAAGATGAGATGTGATTGGTGGTGGGATGGAAGATGAGATGTGATTGGTGGTGGGACGGAAGATGAGATGGGATTGGTGGTGGGATGGAAGATGAGATGGGATTGGTGGTGGGATGGAAGATGAGATGTGATTGGTGGTGGGATGGAAGATGAGATGGGATTGGTGGTGGGACGGAAGATGAGATGGGATTGGTGGTGGGATGGAAGATGAGATGGGATTGGTGGTGGAATGGAAGATGAGATGGGATTGGTGGTGGAATGGAAGATGAGATGGGATTGGTGGTGGAATGGAAGATGAGATGGGATTGGTGGTGGAATGGAAGATGAGATGGGATTGTTGGTGGAATGGAAGATGAGATGGGATTGGTGGTGGAATGGAAGATGAGATGGGATTGGTGGTGGAATGGAAGATGAGATGGGATTGGTGGTGGAATGGAAGATGAGATGGGATTGGTGGTGGAATGGAAGATGAGATGGGATTGGTGGTGGAATGGAAGATGAGATGGGATTGGTGGTGGAATGGAAGATGAGATGGGATTGGTGGTGGAATGGAAGATGAGATGGGATTGGTGGTGGAATGGAAGATGAGATGGGATTGGTGGTGGAATGGAAGATGAGATGGGATTGGTGGTGGAATGGAAGATGAGATGGGATTGGTGGTGGAATGGAAGATGAGATGGGATTGGTGGTGGAATGGAAGATGAGATGGGATTGGTGGTGGAATGGAAGATGAGATGGGATTGTTGGTGGAATGGAAGATGAGATGGGATTGGTGGTGGAATGGAAGATGAGATGGGATTGGTGGTGGAATGGAAGATGAGATCTGATTGGCGGTGGGATGGAAGATGAGATGTGATTGGTGGTGGGATGGAAGATGAGATGTGATTGGTGGTGGGACGGAAGATGAGATGGGATTGGTCATTCCACCATCACTGGACCATCACCACGCCATCACTCCACCATCACTCCACCATCACTGCACCATCACTCCACCATCACCGCACCATCACATCACGCCACCATCACTGCACCATCACTCCACCATTACACCACCATCACTACACCATCACTTCACCATCACTGCACCATCACTTCACCATCACACTACCATCACTCCACCATCATTGCACCACCACTGCACCATCACTACACCATCACACCACCCTCACTGCACCATCACTTCACCATCACTGCACCATCACTACACCATCACTACACCATCACTCCACCATCACACCACCCTCACTACACCATCACTCCACCATCACACCACCCTCACTGCACCATCACTTCACCATCACTGCACCATCACTACACCATCACTACACCATCACTCCACCATCACACCACCCTCACTGCACCATCACTTCACCATCACTGCACTATCACGCCACCACCACTGCACCATCCCTCCACCCTTTCCTCCTGTGTGTCATTCTGTCCGTTTGAGACACACACACACACACACACACACACACACACACACACACACACACACACACACACACACACACACACACACACACACACACACACACACACACGTCTCATATGTTAGTGTCGGTCACTGTGTGTGTGTATGTGCGTGTTTGTGTGTGTGGATGCGTGTGTGTGTGTGTGTGTGTGTGTGTGTGTGTGTGTGTGTGTGTGTGTGTGTGTGTGTGTGTGTGTGTGTGTGTGTGTGTGTGTGTGTGTGTGTGTGTGTGTGTGTGTGAGTGAGTGAGTCACTCCCTGGTTTGTAGTGTAGCTACCACAACCCCAGTCTGGCATAGCTTCCTGACTACCCATCAGATATGATCAAATAGTGATGGAATCTTTTACTTCACTCTCTTCACTCTTCAGTCTCTGTCACTTTCTGGTTTATCACACAACCCCGGTGTTTTATATGCTTTGGCTCACGCCTCGATCAGACCGACAGCATCATTGCATCAATGCTACATAACACATTCTGCAGCCAAATCTTTTTCATTTTGTAATCCAACCTTTTTACTAGATATGTCTGCCACAACAGTTCAATTTTCCCCTTTTACTACTATTTCTGTCAAGTCTACTCAAGTCTATGCATTGGATGTAGTCTATCACAGTGCCATCCGTTTTGTCACCAAAGCCTTATATACCGTTCCACAGGGCCCACGCTGTCCAGTGTATTATAAAGGGCCCATGCTGTCCAGTGTATTTCACAGGGCCCATGCTGTCCAGTGTATTATAAAGGGCCCATGCTGTCCAGTGTATTTCACAGGGCCCATGCTGTCCAGTGTATTATAAAGGGCCCATGCTGTCCAGTGTATTTCACAGGGCCCATGCTGTCCAGTGTATTTCACAGGGCCCATGCTGTCCAGTGTATTTCACAGGGCCCATGTTGTCCAGTGTATTTCACAGGGCCCATGCTGTCCAGTGTATTCTACAGGGCCCATGCTGTCCAGTGTATTTATGTGAGAGTGGGCAGGATGCCCAGATAATAGAGGGAAGAAAGGAACCAGAGTTTTTAGGGGAAGCATTTTGTTTCTTGTTTGCGTCATGAATGATAAAAAGGCTCTAGTTTCAAACCAATACTCAGAAATACTTTGTACTTTGTGCAGTACCTTTTTAAAGGCAGAATAGTACCTTTGTAAAGGCAGAATAGTGGTGTGTACTGTGTTCGTGATACAATTCGTGATACATTTGTTGTTGTTGATGTTGAGTATTATTCTTCACTGATGAGAAATAAACAAACAACACACTAAAGTGGTTACACACAGTGGTTACCATGGACACGGTGTAAAGGGATAAATATGTGTCTTTCTTGAGAGGATTTTCTGCTCCAACAACTATCTGAGTGTTTTTCTCCTAAGTGGTTTGGTTTAGTGCCTGTAGGTATTTAGCAGAGTAGGGTCTGGGAGACTCTGTAAGGATGCATTAATGAGGGAAGGAGTCTGCGCAGTACTGGTAACGTTAGCAGCTGTTCTGTTTACATGCTCATTATAACTAATATGGTATAACTATTGCCACTGTTGAACATTTTAGCAGATCCATTAATGTTTGTCACATCAGGGTTTTTTATTTTTTGACCTTTATTTAACTAGGCAATTCAGTTCTTATTTACAACGATGGCCTTCCAAAAGGCAAAAGACCTCCTGCGGGGACTGGGGCTGGGATAAAATAAAAAAGAATAGGACAAAGCACACATCACGACAAGAGAGACACCACAACACTACATAAAGAGAGACCTAAGACAACAACATAGCAAGGCAAAACCACATGACAACAACATGGTAACAACACAACATAATAGAAGCACAGAACATGGTACAAACATGATTGGGCACAGACAACAGCATAAAGGCAAGAAGGTAAAGACAGCAATACACACGTGAAGCAGCCACAAATGTCAGTAAGTGTCCATGATTGAGTCTTTGAATGAAGATATTGAGTTAAACTGTCTAGGGTGAGTGTTTGTTGCAGCTTGTTCCAGTCGCTAGCTGCAGTGAACTGAAAAGAGGAGTGACCCAGGGATGAATGTGCTTTGGGGACAGAACGTGTGTTGTATGTAGAGGATGAGGGCTGCAGTAGGTATCTCAGATATGGGGAGTGAGGCCTAAGAGGGTTTTATAAATAAGCATCAACCAGTGGATCTTGCGACAGGCATACAGAGATGACCAGTTTACAGAGGAGTATAGAGTGCAGTGATGTGTCCTATAAGGAGCATTGGTGGCACATCTGATGGCCGAACATCTAGCTGCTAGAGAGCACCCTGACCTCTATAAATTACGACTCCAGAATCTGGGTAGAATGGTCATCTGAATCAGGGCAGCTGGGGTGAAAGAGGAGCGATTACGATAGAGAAAACCAAGTCTAGATTTAACTTTCTTCTGCAGCTTTGATATGTCCTGAGAGAAGGACAGTGTACCATCTAGTCATACTCCCAAGTACTTGTATGAGGTGACTACCTCAAGCTCTAAACCCTCAACGGTAGCAATCACACCAGTGGGGAGAGGGGAATTCTTCTTACCAAACCACATGACCTTTGTTTTGGAGATGTTCAGAACAAGGTTAAGGGCAGAGAAATCGTGTTGGACACTAAGAAAGCTTTGTTGTAGAACGTTTAACACAAAATCCCAGGAGGGTCCAGCGGAGTATAAGACTGTATCATCTGCATATAAATGGATGAGAGAGCTTCCTACTGCCTGAGCTATGTTGTGGATGTAAATTTAGAAGAGCGTGGGGTCTAGAATCGAGCCTTGGGACACTCCCTTGGTGACAGGCAGTGGCTGAGACAGCAGATGTTCTGACTTTTTACACTGCACTCTTTGAGAGAGATTGTTAGCAAACCAGGCCAAAGACCCCTCAGAGACAACAATACTCCTTAGCCGGCCCACAAGAATGGAATGGTCTACCACATCAAAAGCTTTGGCCAAGTCAATAAAAAATAGCAGCACAACATTGCTTAGAATCAAGGTCAATGGTGACATAATTTAGAAACTTGCAGTGACACATCCATAACCTGATCAGAAACCAGATTGCATACCAGAGAGAATACTATAGACATCAAGAAAGCCAGTCAGTTGATTATTACGTTTTTCCAACACTTTTGATAAACAGGGTAAAATAGAAATTGGCCTATAAACAGATTAGGACCAGCTTGATCTCCCCCTTTAAATAAAGGACAAACCGTGGCTGCCTTCCAAGCAATGGGAACCTCCCCAGAGAGGAGAGACAGGTTAAAAAGGTTGGAGATGGGCTTGGCGACGATAGGGGCTGTGACCTTAAAGAAGAAAGGATCTAAACCATCTGACCCAGATGTTGTTTGGGGTCAAGTTTCAGGAGCTCCTCTAGCACCTCGGACTCAGTGACCGCCTGCAGGGAGAAACTTTGTAGCGGGGCAGAAAGAGAAAGGAACTTCAGAGCTAGGCCCTTTAGAAGACGAGGGGAGATGAGGAAATGTTGGACGGGCAATGAGGCATGGCTGAGTCAAATAGGAATCCTGGCTTCATGAAGTGGTGATTAAAGAGCTCAGCTATGTGCTCCTTCTCATTAACAACCACATCATCAACATTAAGGGACATGGGCAGCTGTGAGGAGGAGGGTTTATTCTCCAGGTCTTCCACCGTTTTCCAGAACTTCTTGGGGTTAGACCCAAAGAGAGAGAACAGCAACCTTAAAGTAACTAATGTTGGCCTTCTGGATAGCTTTAGTATACTTGTTTCTCATATGCCTGAATGACAGCCAGTCAGCCTGAGTATACTTGTTTCTCATATGCCTGAATGACAGCCAGTCATCCTGAGTATACTTGTTTCTCATATGCCTGAATGACAGCCAGTCAGCCTGAGTATACTTGTTTCTCATATGCCTGAATGACAGCCAGTCAGCCTGAGTATACTTGTTTCTCATATGCCTGAACAAGAGCCAGACAGCCTGAGTATGCGTGTGCCAAATGGAATTCTTGAGGTGGAGTAACTCTGCCAGATCACAGTCAAACCAGGAGCTGAACTTGTTTTTAATTCTCATTTTCTTTATGGGGGTGTGTTTGTTAACAATACCACTGAGAAAAAAAAAGAAGGTCCAATTGTTTTCGACAGAGGGGGATCAAGCTGATTCTTTACCAATTTACAGAGGCCAGGTCATGAAGGAAGGCTTGCTCATTAAATCTTTTTAGCAAGCATCTATGACAAATCAGGACAGGTTGTTTCACTGAGCAGCCATTACGAACACATGCTGTAAAACAGTGATCACTAAGGTCATTACAGAAAACACCAGACTGATATTTATCAGGATCATTTGTGAGGATAACGTCAAGGGGAGAAGCCTTTTCTGGGTGTTTGGAGTCATACCTTTGTTACGCCTGCTGCCGCTCTCCCTACGAGCGCCAGGCTGCCCTGCACTACGCAGTCCTGCAACCATCATTACGCATACCTGCTTTCCTCGTCACGCGCATCAGCGATTCATTTGACTTACCTGGACTCAATCACCTGTGTATTTCCTCCCCTATATCTGTCTGTTCCTCAGCTCTGTTCCCCGCTTCTGCATTAATTGTCATATGTCTTTGTATTATCCGGTTCTGGCGCTGTTCCTGTCCTGTTCCATGTCTGTGTAAATTAAATGTTCACTCTCTTTACCTGCTTCTCATCTCAAGCGTCAGTTCTTACAGAATGCAGAAGCCATCAAACGAAGCATCGGGGAGTGCTGGCGTTTCGGTTGGTGGTGACGTCGGGTCCGGGGGCCGCCATCGATGGATCCGGGTATGCCTCAGCCGGCTCGTCGGGCTTTCACACCCTAGCTGGCTTGAGAGGTTTCCTTGCCCCGGTTGGCTTGGCAGGTTCTCATCCAACGTCATTTCTCAGCCGGATCGTCAGGGTTTTACACCTCAGCTGGATCATCAGGCTCCCACATTTCAGCCGGCTTGCCAGGCTTCCACGTCCCAGCGGGATCATCAGGCTTCACGCCTCAACCGGATCGTCAGGCTCCCACGCCTCAGCCGGTTCGCCAGACTCCCACTCCTCTGCTGGTTCGTCGGGCTTCTACGCCCCAGCCGGCTTGTCCAGCACCCATGCCTCGGCCGGCCTGTCAGGCTCGCCCAGGTGGGACGCCGGGTGGGGAGGGGCGAGGGGTGGTAATGTCACGCCTGCTCCTGCTCTCCCTCCTTGGCACCTCACACTCCTGCCACCGTCATTACGCACACCTGCTTCCCTCGTCATGCGCATCAGCGATTCATTGGACTCACCTGGACTCAATCACCTGTGTTATTTCCTTCCCTATATCTGTCTGTTCCCCAACTCTGTTGTGGAGGGTAGTATTCTGTATATGTCCTGGTGACATAGTGAAGGTTATGCTGTGGAGGGTAGTATCCTGTATATGTCCTGGTGACATAGTGAAGGTTATGCTGTGGAGGGTAGTATCCTGTATATGTCCTGGTGACATAGTGAAGAGTAGTATCCTGTATATGTCCTGGTGACATAGTGAAGGTTATGTTGTGGAGGTTAGTATCCTGTATATGTCCTGGTGACATAGTGAAGGTTATGTTGTGGAGGGTAGTATCCTGTATATATCCTGGTGACATAGTGAAGGTTATGTTGTGGAGGGTAGTATCCTGTATATGTCCTGGTGACATAGTGAAGGTTATGTTGTGGAGGGTAGCATTCTGTATATGTCCTGGTGACATAGTGAAGGTTATGTTGTGGAGGGTAGCATTCTGTATATGTCCTGGTGACATAGTGAAGGTTATGTTGTGGAGGGTAGTATCCTGTATATGTCCTGGTTACATAGTGAAGGTTATGTTGTGGAGGGTAGTATCCTTTATATGTCCTTGTGGAAAAATCCAAGTTTATCTTACTCTAAATCTTTTTTTATTAAAAATATGCTGAAAATTGCAGAGCCCATCTGCTCATGATCTCTCTCTCTCTACTCTTGGCAGCCTTTTGTTTTCACTAGCCTGGTCCCAGGTGTTTTAGTGCTCTCCATTGATTTGGATAGACAATGACAGCAATGGAGGTGGCAAAACAACACAAACTAATATAGGACCAGGCTAAGGTTTTCACTGTTTACAGCTGTAACCAGTAACCACACATTAATTACAACTTTTTCCCTCAGAAGGTAGTCAATGCCTTTTCCACTATGTATTTGATATTACCAAAAACACGGACTTATATACAGTACCAGTCAAAAGTTTGGACACGCCTACTCATTCAAGGGTTTTTCTTTATTTTTACTATTTTCTACATTGTAGAGTATTAGTGAAGACATCAAAACTATGAAATAACACATATATGAAATCATGTAGTAACCAAAAAAGTGTTAAACAAATATAAAAAATGTTTTAGATTTTAGAATCTAAAATCAAAAATATATATTTTTTATTTGTTTAACACTTTTTTGGTTACTACATGATTCCATATGTGTTATTTCATATTTTTGATGTCTTCACTAATATTCTACAATTACTGGTTAATGTGTGGTTACTGGTTGCCTTGATGACAGCTTTGCTCACTCAACCACCTTCACCTGGAATGCTTTTCCAACAGAAGGAGTTCCCACATATGCTGAGCACTTGTTGGCTGCTTTTCCTTCACTCTGTGGTCCAAATAATCCCAAACCATCTCGAAAGGGTTGAGGTCGGGTGATTGTGGAGGCCAGGTCATCTGATGCAGCACTCCATCACTTTCCTTCTTGGTCAAATAGCCCTTACACAGCCTGGAGGTGTGTTGGGTCATTGTCCTGTTGAAAAACAAATGATAGTTCTACTAAGCCAAACCAGATGGGATGGTGTATTGCTGCAGAATGCTGTGTTAGCCATGCTGGTTAAGTTTGCCTTGAATTCTAAATAAATCACAGACAGTGTAACCATTAAAGCACCCCCACACCATCACACCTCCTCCTCCATGCTTCACGGTGGGAATCACACATGCGGAGATCATCCATTCACCTACTCTGCATCTCACAAAGACATGGCGGTTGGAACCAAAAATCTCAAATTTGGACTCTTCAGAAGAAATGACAGATTTCCACCGGTCTAATGTCCATTGCTCGTGTTTCTTTCCACAAGCAAGTCAGTACTTCTTGTTGGTTTCCTTTAGTGGTGGTTACTTTGCAGAAATTCGACCATGAAGGTCTGATTCACGCAGTCTCCTCTGAACAGTTGATGTTGAGCTTTGTCTGTTACTTGAACTCTGTGAAGCCATTATTTGGGCTGCAATCTGAGGTGCAGTTAACTCTAATGAATTTATCCTCTGCAGCAGAGGTAACTCTGGGTCTTCCTTTCCTGTGGCGGTCTTCATGAGAGACAGTTTCACCATAGAGCTTGATGGTTTTTGCGACTGCACTTGAAGAAACTTTCAAAGTTCTTGAAATGTTCCGCATTGACTGAACTTCATGTGCCAAAGTAATGATTGACTGTCATTTCTCTTTAATTATTTGAGCTGTTCTTGCCATAATATGGAATTGGATTTTTACCAAATAGGGCTATCTTCTGTATACCACCCCTACTATGTCACAACACAACTGATTGGCTCAAACGCATGAAGAAGGAAAGAAATTCCACAAATACATTTTTAGCAAAGCACACCTGTTAATTGAAATGTATTCCAGGTGACTACCTCATGAAGCTGGTTGAGAGAATGCCATCAGTGTGCAAAGCTGTCATCAAGGCAAAGGAAGGCTACTTTGAAAAATCTCTCATTTAAAATATATTTTGATATGTTTAATGTTTTTTTGGTTACTACATGATTCCATATGTGTTATTTCATAATGTTGATGTCTTCACTATTATTCTACAATGTAGAAAATAGTACGAATAAAGAAAAAAAACCTTGAATGAGTAGGTGTGTCCAAACTTTTGACTGGTACTGTATGTCCTGACGTTATTAAACAGTCATAGTTAAACCCACCTTTAGCACGTCCAGTCATACAAATGCAAGGCAGTGGCAGTTTACGTCACAGACCTACGGTATGAATGGGCTGAGAGTCAGTATTTCTGAATCACCTTGTTGTTCGGTATGTACCAGGTATACTGCCATCTAGTGTTCAAGATTTACAATGTACTTTATAAACCATTTAAAAAAAAATCCTTATGATGTAAAAAAAAACATGACGTACTGAGAAAATGTAAATTCTGCCTTTGAATAAAATCAGAGTGAACTGAAAATATTATTAGCATTGGCAGAAGGACAGCTGCTACCCACAGTAGAGTATTTGTACCCATATTGATTCCGTTGTTTTTGTGATTGTGTAATTCTCCAATGCTTTAGGATAAAATACATCATTTTTTGAGTTCTTTAAAGGGGCAGTCCACAGTTTCTACATCCATTTTTGTACATATAAATTAATAATAGGCCTACTCATTTATTAATGAAGAATTCAACTTATAAATGCCTCATGAGTTTAGTTCAACCGTCGTACCACATCAGAACCCAAAATGGCCTATAAGCTTGTTTTATTCAAATGTCTGTAAATATTGTAAATGTAAAAAACAATGTATAGCCGCAAAGTATGCTTAAAATGATCATTTTGATGTCACTTGTCTTTCTCTCTCTTGCTCTCGCTCTCTCTCACTCTCTTTCTCTGTCTCTCTCAGTCTCTAGCTTTCTTTAAAAGATAAATATATGTATCTACCTCCCACTGAATGTTGTTGATTCAGTTTTAATGCCGTGCTGCCTGTCTCAACCAAAGCAATATTATCATATATACCATACTGTCTACACACCTCACTTAGGATATTTCGATGTAATGTATTTTCCTAGTAATGAACCACCCACGGAATGTCCATGTATTGAATTATTCACAGATAGTAGACGTGTGTCAAAATCAAATCAAATGAAATGTTATTGGTCACATACATATATTTAGCAGATTTTATTGCGGGTGTAGCGAAATGCTTGTGTTCCTAGCTCCAATAGTGCAGTAATATCTAACAATTCACAAGAATACACACACATCTAAAAGTCAAAGAATTGAATGAAGAAATAAATAAATATTAGGAAGAGCAATGTCGGAGTGGCGTTGACTAAAATACAGTATAATAGAATACAGTATATACAGTTGAAGTCGGAAGTTTACATACAGCTTAGCCAAATACATTTAAAATCAGTTTTTCACAATTCCTGACATTTAATTCCCTGTCTTAGGTCAGTTAGGATCACCACTTTATTTTAAGAATGTGAAATGTCAGAATAATAGTAGAGAGAATGATTTATTTCAGCTTTTATTTCTTCCATCACATTCCCAGTGGGTCAGAAGTTTACATACACTCAATTAGTATTTGGTAGCATTGCCTTTAAATTGTTTAACTTGGGTCAAATGTTTCGGGTAGCCTTCCACAAGCGTCCCACAATAAGTTGGGTGAATTTTGTCCCATTCCTCCTGACAGAGCTGGTGTAACTGAATCAGTTTTGGATGCCTCCTTGCTCGCACACATTTTTTCAGTTCTGCCCACATATTTTCTATAGGATTTAGGTCAGGGCTTTGTGATGGCCACTCCGATACCTTGACTTTGTTATCCTTAAGCCATTTTGCCACAACTTTGGAAGTATGCTTGGGGTCATTGTCCATTGGAAAGACCCATTTGCGACCAAGCTTTAACTTCCTGACTGATGTCTTGAGATGTTGCTTCAATATTTCCACATATTCTTCCTACCTCATGTTGCCATCTATTTTGTGAAGTGCACCAGTCCTTCCTGTGGCAAAGCACCCCCACAACATGATGCTGCCACCCCCGTGCTTCACGGTTGGGATGGTGATCTTCGGCTTGCAAGCCTCCCCCTTTTTCCTTCAAACATAACAATGGTCATTATGGCCAAACAGTTCTATTTTTGTTTTATCAGACCAGAGGACATTTCTCCAAAAAGTACAATCTTTGTCCCCATGTGCAGTTGCAAATCGTGGTCTGGCTTTTTTATGGCGGTTTTGGAGCGGTGGCTTCTTCCTTGCTGAGCGGCCTTTCAGGTTATGTCGATATTGGACTCGTTTTACTGTGGATATAGATACTTTTGTACCTGTTTTCTCCAGCATCTTCACAAGGTCCTTTTGCTGTTGTTCTGGGATTGATTTGCACCTTTCACACCAAAGTACGTTCATCTCTAGGAGACAGAACCTGTCTCCTTCCTGAGCAGTATGACGGCTGCGTGGTCCCATGGTGTTTATACTTGCGTATTATTGTTTGTACAGATGAACGTGGTACCCTCAGGCGTTTGAAGATTGTTCCTAAGGATGAACCAGACTTGTGGAGGTCTACAATTTTTTTTCTGAAGTTTTGGCTGATTTCTTTTGATTTTCCCATGATGACAAGCAAATAGGCACTGAGTTTGAAGGTAGGCCTTGAAATACATCCACAGATACACCTCCAATTGACTCAAATAATGAAGCTTCTAAAGCCATGACATCATTTTCTGGAATTTTCAAAGCTGTTTAAAGGCACAGTCAACTTAGTGTATGTAAACGTCTGACCCACTAGAATTGTGATACAGTGAATTATAAGTGAAATAATCTGTCTGTAAACAATTGTTGGAAAGATTACTTGTGTCATGCACAAAGTAGATGTCCTAAACGACTTGCCAAAACTATAGTTTGTTAACAAGAAATGTGTGGAGTGGTTGAAAAACGAGTTTTAATGACTCCAACCTAAGTGTGTGTAAACTTCCGACTTCAACTGTACATATGAGATGAGTAAAGCAGGCTGTAAACGTTATTAAAGTGGTCAGTATGTTAAGAGCACTGACATCGGCTGACCAGGTGTATCCAGGTGAAAGCTACGATCCCTTATTGATGTCACTTGTTAAATCCACTTCTGTCAGTGTAGATGAAGGGGAGGAGACGAGTTAAAAAAACTAAATTAAGCCAAGAAACAATTGATTCATGGGTTTTTATGTGTGCCATTCAGAGGATGAATGGTCAAAACATTTAAGTGCCTTTGAACAGGTTATGGTAGTAGGTGTCAGACACACTGGTTTGTGACAAGAACTGCAACGCTGCTGGGTTTATATAAAATGTATAAATATTAGCATGAGCAATGTCGGAG
>NC_074682.1:53897898-53902898 GCF_029448725.1 Salvelinus fontinalis
CCCAGGGTTATAGTGTAAATAGGGTGAGGGGTTTCTCTGCCCCAGGGTTACAGTGTGAATAGGGTGAAGAGTTTCTCTGCCCCAGGGTTAGAGTGTGAATAGGGTGAAGGGTGTCTTTGCCCCAGGGTTACAGTGTGAATAGGGTGAGGGGTTTCTCTGCCCCAGGGTTACAGTTTGAATAGGGTGAAGAGTTTCTCTGCCCCAGGGTTACAGTGTGAATAGGGTGAAGGGTTTTCTGCCCCAGGGTTACAGTGTGAATAGGGTGAGGGGTTTCTCTGCACCATGGTTACAGTGTGAATAGGGTGAAGAGTTTCTCTGCCCCAGGGTTACAGTGTGAATAGGGTGAAGGGTTTCTCTGCCCCAGGGTTACAGTGTGAATAGGGTGAAGGGTTTCTCTACCCCAGGTTTGCACAGTGAATAGGGTGAAGGGTTTATCTGCCCCAGGGTTACAGTGTGAATAGGGTGAAGAGTTTCTCTGCCCCAGGGTTACAGTGTGAATAGGGTGAGGGGTGTCTCTGCCCCAGGGGACAGTGTGCTATATCAATGGAATGTGATACAAACCGAGGTGACGGTGTACTTTAGGACCATGCGAACGCCTCTGAGCGGTCGGGTAGGCTGTGTGGAGTGTTTATCTGACAGGATAAAAAAATAAATAAAAATAAAAATAAACAATTTTGTGCTCCTCTACTATGCAATTCTTCCTTCGTTGGTACCTGTTTGTCATCTGAAGACTCATCCCTTCTTCTCTCTCTTCTTTCCCTCAGTGATCTGTACGTTTCGAGGGACCGTGACGCAGGGTCTGTCTCTGGAGATAGGAGAGACAATTCAGATACTGGAGAAATGTGAAGGTGAGTTAGTTCTACAGCATTTAATATACAGTACTGGACTCTGGTGTTCACATACCCACCCTGTGCTGCAACACTGTCATGTTTTCATGTTCTCTGGAGGTTTAGTAGTAGTCATTGTTGCACAAGCCCTTCTCTGACAAGCTATAACCCTTATAGACAGTTCATATATTGAAGAAATGATCTGCTTTCATAGTCTCCCTGACTCCATAGTCTCCCTGACTCCATAGTCTTCCTGACTCCATAGTCTCCCGGACTCCATAGTCTCCCTGACTCCATAGCCTCCCTGACTCCATAGTCACCCTGACTCCATAGTCTCCCTGACTCTATAGTCTCACTGACTCCATAGTCTCCCTGACTCCATAGTCTCCCTGCTTCCATAGTCTCCCTGACTCCATAGCCTCCCTGACTCCATAGTCTCCCTGACTCCATAGTCTCCCTGACTCCATAGTCTCCCTGACTCCATAGCCTCCCTGACTCCATAGTCTCCCCGACTCCATAGCCTCCCTGACTCCATAGTCTCCCTGACTCCATAGCCACCCTGACTCCATAGTCTCCCTGACTCTATAGTCTCACTGACTCCATAGTCTCCCTGACTCCATAGTCTCCCTGCTTCCATAGTCTCCCTGACTCCATAGCCTCCCTGACTCCATAGTCTCCCTGACTCCATAGTCTCCCTGACTCCATAGTCTCCCTGACTCCATAGCCTCCCTGACTCCATAGTCTCCCCGACTCCATAGCCTCCCTGACTCCATAGTCTCCCTGACTCCATAGCCTCCCTGACTCCATAGTCTCCCTGACTATAGTCTCCCTGACTCTATAGTCTCCCTGACTCCATAGTCTCCCTGACTCCATAGTCTCCCTGACTCCATAGTCTCCCTGACTCCATAGCCTCCCTGACTCCATAGCCTCCCTGACTCCATAGCCTCCCTGACTCCATAGCCTCCCGGACTCCATAGCCTCCCGGACTCCATAGTCTCCCTGACTCCATAGTCTCCCTGACTCCATAGTCTCCCTGACTCCATAGCCTCCTCCATTGGTATTCGTAAGAAGCAGGCAAAGCCAGTAGACAGGTGAGACGGCTGTGACTGTAGCTGTGACTCTGGATGTGAGACGGCTATGTCTGTAGCTGTGACTCTGGATGTGAGACGGCTGTGACTGTAGCTGTGACTCTGGATGTGGGACAGCTGTGACTGTAGCTGTGACTCTGGATGTGAGACAGCTGTGACTGTAGCTGTGACTCTGGATGTGGGACAGCTGTGACTGTAGCTGTGACTCTGGATGTGGGACAGCTGTGACTGTAGCTGTGACTCTGGATGTGGGACAGCTGTGACTGTAGCTGTGACTCTGGATGTGGGACAGCTGTGACTGTAGCTGTGACTCTGGATGTGAGACAGC
This sequence comes from Salvelinus fontinalis, assembly GCF_029448725.1. Classification (NCBI taxonomy): domain Eukaryota; kingdom Metazoa; phylum Chordata; class Actinopteri; order Salmoniformes; family Salmonidae; genus Salvelinus; species Salvelinus fontinalis. The sequence goes on from NC_074682.1 coordinate 53,900,142, forward strand.
TGTGACTGTAGCTGTGACTCTGGATGTGGGACAGCTGTGACTGTAGCTGTGACTCTGGATGTGGGACAGCTGTGACTGTAGCTGTGACTCTGGATGTGGGACAGCTGTGACTGTAGCTGTGACTCTGGATGTGGGACAGCTGTGACTGTAGCTGTGACTCTGGATGTGGGACAGCTGTGACTGTAGCTGTGACTCTGGATGTGGGACAGCTGTGACTGTAGCTGTGACTCTGGATGTGGGACAGCTGTGACTGTAGCTGTGACTCTGGATGTGAGACAGCTGTGACTGTAGCTGTGACTCTGGATGTGAGACAGCTGTGACTGTAGCTGTGACTCTGGATGTGAGACAGCTGTGACTGTAGCTGTGACTCTGGATGTGGGACAGCTGTGACTGTAGCTGTGACTCTGGATGTGGGACAGCTGTGACTGTAGCTGTGACTCTGGATGTGAGACAGCTGTGACTGTAGCTGTGACTCTGGATGTGGGACAGCTGTGACTGTAGCTGTGACTCTGGATGTGGGACAGCTGTGTCTGTAGCTGTGACTCTGGATGTGAGACAGCTGTGTCTGTAGCTGTGACTCTGGATGTGAGACAGCTGTGACTGTAGCTGTGACTCTGGATGTGAGACAGCTGTGTCTGTAGCTGTGACTCTGGATGTGATACAGCTGTGACTGTAGCTGTGACTCTGGATGTGAGACAGCTGTGACTGTAGCTGTGACTCTGGATGTGAGACAGCTGTGTCTGTAGCTGTGACTCTGGATGTGAGACAGCTGTGTCTGTAGCTGTGACTCTGGATGTGAGACAGCTGTGACTGTAGCTGTGACTCTGGATGTGGGACAGCTGTGACTGTAGCTGTGACTCTGGATGTGGGACAGCTGTGACTGTAGCTGTGACTCTGGATGTGAGACAGCTGTGACTGTAGCTGTGACTCTGGATGTGAGACAGCTGTGTCTGTAGCTGTGACTCTGGATGTGGGACAGCTGTGACTGTAGCTGTGACTCTGGATGTGGGACAGCTGTGACTGTAGCTGTGACTCTGGATGTGAGACAGCTGTGACTGTAGCTGTGACTCTGGATGTAATACAGCTGTGACTGTAGCTGTGACTCTGGATGTGAGACAGCTGTAGCTGTGACTCTGGATGTGATACAGCTGTGACTGTAGCTGTGACTCTGGATGTGGGCTGGACTTGTGTTAACCTACTGATAATGAGTCTGACGGTGTGACATTAGACGTGGTTCACTGGGCCTCTCGTTGTGTATCGATCAGGAGGCCGGGAAGGAGCGACACACACACACACACACACACACACACACACACACACACACACACACACACACACACACACACACACACACACACACACACACACACACACACACACACACACACACACACACACACCGTTATCTGCTCTATCTCTCCAGGGAAATCTACTCTGTCTATTCCATTAACTCCAAGGCTTGGTCAGATCACACACAGCTCTGTTGATGGGATGGAATGGGGGGGGGGGGGGGGGGGGGGTTCTATGTTCATCAAATGAAATATATGTTAGTGTGTGTTGAGGGGCTCAAAACCTGGCCAGTGGTTAGCAGTAGTTTGTATTTGTATTTATTATGGATCCCCATTAGGAAGCCCGTTAGCTGCTGCCGAGGCAGTTATACGATTTGTAAAAAATTACAATACATTCAAAACAGACTTCACAACACACTACGTGTGGCCCTCAGGCCCCTACTCCACAACCACGTATCTACAACACACTACGTGTGTGCCCTCAGGCCCCTACTCCACAACCACGTATCTACAACACACTACGTGTGTGCCCTCAGGCCCCTACTCCACAACCACGTATCTACAACATGTGCCCTCAGGCCCCTACTCCACAACCACGTATCTACAACACACTACGTGTGTGCCCTCAGGCCCCTACTCCACAACCACGTATCTACAACACACTACGTGTGTGCCCTCAGGCCCCTACTCCTCAACCACGTATCTACAACATGTGCCCTCAGGCCCCTACTCCACAACCACGTATCTACAACACACTACGTGTGTGCCCTCAGGCACCTACTCCACAACCACGTATCTACAACACACTACGTGTGTGCCCTCAGGCCCCTACTCCTCAACCACGTATCTACAACATGTGCCCTCAGGCCCCTACTCCACAACCACGTATCTACAACACACTACGTGTGTGCCCTCAGGCACCTACTCCACAACCACGTATCTACAACACACTACGTGTGTGCCCTCAGGCCCCTACTCCACAACCACGTATCTACAACATGTGCCCTCAGGCCCCTACTCCACAACCACGTATCTACAACACACTACGTGTGTGCCCTCAGGCCCCTACTCCACAACCACGTATCTACAACACACTACGTGTGTGCCCTCAGGCCCCTACTCCACAACCACGTATCTACAACACACTACGTGTGTGCCCTCAGGCCCCTACTCCACAACCACGTATCTACAACACACTATGTGTGTGCCCTCAGGCCCCTACTCCACAACCACGTATCTACAACACAAAAACATAACATGTTTACGTGTGTGTATAGTGCAGATGTTATCGTGTCTGTGCTTGTGTGTGTTTCTTCACTGTCCCCGCTGTTCCATAAGGTGTATTTTTTAAATCTGATTCTACTACTTGCATCAGTTACCTGATGTGGAATAGAGTTCCATGTAGTCATGGCTCTATGTAGTACTGTGCACCTCCCATAGTCTGTTCTGGACTGTGAAGAGACCTCTG